>NC_081406.1:339199261-339374261 GCF_030272615.1 Cryptomeria japonica
TATTTTATAATTTTTAGTATCTTATTGTTTAAATCATGCATTGGATATGCCTATAGTAATGATTCAAGAAAAATTCGGGTTAAAGGAGAAATCTGATTATCTATAAAAAATAATATAGTTTCAACTTTGTGTTATGACAACATCTATAAGTTTGTCAATGCTTTCTTGCTCACCATAAGGGTTCCACATATTATTTAAAAGGGCTGATTATCTTGCTAGATTTTATTTTTCCTTGAAGTGAGCAAATCCCTAGGTCTCTTTTGTTCCCTAGGATAGCTTAGAAAGTATAGCCATGCAAAAGTCATTTAGTGAAATCATCAAGAGTTTCTAATCCCAAAACAAATCTTAATAATAAATAGAAAAGGTGCAATAGTAGGATTGACACAAACCAGATAAAGATCAAGTACGGGAAGCAGTGAGCAAGGTCTTTCACATATAGGGTAATAAAAGTAATGAATAGTGGCCCAAAATTATTTGAAAGGTCAAGAAATAGAGAAAGCTTGAGAGTCAAATTCAAGAGACAAAGACATCATATGATCATTGAGCAGTGATCTGAAATGCAAATTATAGCAAGGTATTGTGACTATAAGATAGAAACCATCCTAGGAGCCTCCAATATATCAAAAGTTGAGAAAGTAGCAAGCTTACTGTACAAAGACAATGATCACTATAAAGTTGCAGTGAAGTTCAAAGCATTGATTTGTAAGAACAAAGGGTTTCATATGGGGATAGAGCAGTCTCATGAAATATCATGACAATCATAATCATAATCTAAAGATTAGTCAAATCTTCAAGATAGATTGGTGATAGTGCAGTCATTCATTAATTGTTTTGGACATTTCAAGCTATGTTTTCCAAATAAATGGTCAAGTATAGAACAACAACACTCAGAAAATATAGTCTAGAGAGATTTCAGTCTACAGTAAAGCCACTAGGCAGTCATACCTAGTACCAAATAAAATGTCAGTAATCAAGTCTACTGAGTGAAAAAGAGTAGGGTATAAGTTTCTAAAAGGTCTTTCCAAACCTTAACAACAAATAACACGTTATTGTTGCAGCATTGTCAAAACTTGACAAGAACAACACCTTATAACCTCAAGAGGCATAGCAGTCATGGGGCTACTCATGTCAAATGTGCAACTCAATACAATAAATAATCTTAGTTTGTATCCCTATAGCATCATAATGTAGTCCCTGACCAGGTATCCATACAAGAAACTTCTAGTTCTATTCAGGCACAAGCATCAAAGTAAGAGGTTATGACAACTAGTCAAAAACATCAAGTACAAAAAGGTTAGTCTTAGTCACTAGAACACAATTTGCAACATGCATTAGGAGTTGTCCTCCTTACAAATAGTGCAACATTAAAAAGGTATTATCAAAGCTACAACCACAATTCAAAGAGGAAGCTTACAAAGATAGGAGAAAGCTAGGTATAGTCATAAGTCAAGGCAAATACATAGTTGAAACTCAGTCCAAAATAGTGAAGAAGTGCAACAAATGACATGAGAAGTCTAAAGAAGTATTATAGCAATCATGAGTCACGGATTAATGAAGAGATTTTTTGCATGCATGATACAATCCTTAAAAGCATCCATGATACAATCTCAAACACACTTTTTACCATTCTCTTGGTGATTGTGCCCAATTGTGTATGTCTTGCTTATGTATGAAAATGGCATTTTGCAGTTTTCCACCAACGATGTATTTGAGATGTCTTTGATTTAGATATAGCATGAGCTTAGTGGTAGAGTGAGACTAGGGAGTTGGACCATCTCAACCATGGTGCGCCTGCATATGTATATAGTGTTGTGTATTCATTAAATATTTTCATTTAATTTTAATCAACTAAAGAGCAATATTCATGAATTACAAGTAATAAAAAAACTTACAAGGATGAGGCATACTCATTACTTACAAGTAATAAAAAAACTTACAAGGATGAGGCATATTCATAACTTTTGCAGTCCTACCTTGGATATCAACACTAGAAGCAACTCATATTGTTTGTGTACAGACAAGACAATATGGGAGTTCATTATACCCAACAACTTGTGGTGTTGTTATTCGTGTTGGCTCTGTTGGACCCTGCAATTAAGATTCAATATGCATTATTCAATAAGATTAATTGTGCAACATAATGAAATATTGAAAAGTGTGTTATCTTGTTGAGCTTCTCTTGGTTTCGAGAATAGTTTAATATTCTCTACTTAATAGGGCCAACCATGTGAAGGTGGAAGCTCATTTGGCCCCTCGCCCCCCCCCCCAAACATCACTCTAAATTCCCCGTTAACATCTTATAACATTCATTCATTCTTTCTACCATTAATAAAATATAGCATTCATTCATTAATATCACATAACGTTCATTAACACATAACATTGATTAACATTAATTAACACACAACATTCATCAATATTAATTAACACATATCATCCATAACCATTAATTAGCACATAATTACATTCACTAACACATAAAAATTAGTCATTATCAAATAAGTTAGATTACAATCATTTCTTTCTTTGTTTTTACTTTGAAGCTATGAAAAGACTAAGTGGAACATCGGGTTCTTCATCATTTCCCCCCTCTGCAGATGTTCCGCCAATTGCTCGTGATCTCGATGTATACCTAGTCCTATATTGAGGATGAGGACACTGAAGCGAAGGGGGGTCCTCTACAATAACAAAGAAATGGGTTAAATTAAAAAAAATAAAAAATTATTGTTACAAGTATTTCATTAATTTAGAGAACATAATTGTTGTGCTCTTTACCTGATGGGGCCACATCATTTTGTGTAGCCTCAACCTCAACATGTTGAACACTCTCTAGATCATCTGGAGTTGAAATACTTAAGGTTACATTAATGCTGAACACCAATTGCAATTATATTTGTTTAAAGCAATAACAGTGGTCCTCTTTACCTGACTGGGTAACATCATGTTCTTGATGTTGTGTACCCAGATCATGCTCCACTTGCTCACCACTGACTACATGCTCTAAAATATTGACAAAAAAGGTTACATTAATTACTATTATAATTACAAATTAAGATTTTTAATTGTATTAATAGCTAAATAAATAACTTTGAATAGCAAATGAATACCTCCACTACTGGGATGCACATCCGGACCTTCATGTGCAGGTGGTGTTTCACAATTAGTAGGCTGCATTCCAATGACATGCACATTGTTATCATTGCTTGCTTATTTAAAACAAATATAGTCACTTTATGTTGGAACTCAACATGAATTAGATTATTGGTAAAGTATTCAATTTGAAACAACTTCCATTTAGCATATTTACCTGTGTGACAGATGCACTCAAATGTTGTGTATGCCCACTCAATTCTCATAGCCGATCAACCACAACTGAATAGCCTTGCTGGTAGGCAATTCTCGTGTCATCTTCTATGTGCACTCTATTGAATTCAGAGCCCTGAATTTTTGCTTGGTACCGTGAATTTTTCTTGCATTGTTTGATAAAAAAAATGTTTGCAATTTATTAATATTTTGATGCAATATTTCGTTTACATGAGATACTTACAATTCATGCAGCAAGTTTCATGTAACCACCAGAGCCGAGTTTGTGTTGCCCATGCTTTTCTTGCCTTGCCTTGGTTGCCTTTGATGTGTCACTCAGTCTATAAAAAGTTTGAAATATGTTAGATTAAATTAATATAAAGAGTAATTAATTAGTACATAATTACACTCTTAATAGTATCCCGTTCCTTCTCCTGGCGTCTAGTGCTATATTTCCTTTTTTCCTTTCAAATTTCTCCTTGGCATCCAAAATCAGGTCCTTCCACTCCCTCTCTGGAATCATGGGGGGATGCTCGTACTTTAGGGTCCTCTCCAAATGGGTCTTGTATTGGTCCCTCACATACTTTAGATATGTGCCAGCTTTTTCAAGGAGCCTAGTTTTGTCAAAGGTGTCATTTCCAAACCACTCAACCATTTGGTTTGTCAATTCATCTTTTAACCTTTTTTCTTGGTCATTCCACCTTTTAAAGCAAAAACAAACCTGTTAGATTCAAAAAATGAACTAAAGCTACATTTATTACACTTCAAGAAATGGATCAAAGGAAAACTATTCTAGCAATGATATGAAATCAAAAGTGGATTAGGGTTATTTCACATATGATGTACCACCTTTTACGTATGGTGGGCCCAAATATCTGCAATGCAATGTCACTAAGATGTTTATAGAAAATATCATTGCCTGCAAAAATTCATGGGATCATTAGTCCAAAACGAGTGATCATAAAGTAAATTACAATTAGAGTATATATAATAGTAATTTTAAAGTACATGGAACCTTTTGTATCTTTAAGGGAATCATTTCTTCGTCGCTCACCACCAATGTGGCCTGCAACGTTCCTATACTAGCAATACGAGAAGATCCAGGAAATGATGGTATGTTATCAGCAGTAGTCGCCTCTGGCACATCCACATGTGCATCTCCTCCTGCAAAAAATGAATCCACTATAAAATGGCATTAGAATTCAAGAAAGAATGCTTGAAGGGAAATAAACACATGACAAAAGATAGAGCAAACAACAGTGGGCGGGCCAATATGATGTGTACTAGAGGATGTCTGCATGCTACGTGTTTCCGACATTGTAGTCAGCAATACAGGTGAGGGTAACCTCTGATGAGGCAATGACGGCATTTGCATAGTAACATTGACAACACCTAAAGAATAACACATTAAATATATCCCAATAGTATCTTATGTTAGTTAAAAATTACATAGTACACAACATGAACAACATGAACAATGTGAACTTTGTAGACAAAAAAATTATTAAATAATAAAAAGATGTGTCATCAAAATTATTGTAAATTTTTTAATTCCTTACCTTTACTTTATGTAGACTATGCAGGATCCTCAACTAAATGGTTGATGATGTCTGTAGTCAATGACCTGTTCCTGCCAAGGGTGACAACATCACACAGGGACTATACTCGAAATCAACACCATCAATTGAGCATCATAAGCATTACTACATTTGTAAGTTGATAAACAATAAATACATACGTATCATAAGCCTCAGAAGCATCACATGATGTGTCATCATATATGTAATTGAGCATCACAATTAGCATCACATATCATGTGTCATCATAAACATGTAATCCATCACATATGTATCATAAATCACCATCCATCACATAGGTAATAAACAATACACGTTCTATAAATAAACACAAAGTTGAAAAAATGTCACATGCATCATCATAAACATGTGATCCATCACATGTGTATTTTAAATCAACATCCATCACATAGCTAATAAACAATCCAATTTCCATAAAAAAACACAGTTTAAAAATTGTCACATAAATAGTCACTCTCCCCATCTCCATCTCCATATTAAAAGGTGCATCATAAATTAATTATGTAATGGAATTAGAATTCAAAACATAATGAATTAATTATGTTAAAAATATTCTATCAAGAAGTCAATATTAAATAGATAATATACTAATCGTATACCTCATACATTTCATTCTTCATCATCATGAACATCAAGGTCATCATCGCCCACATCATCATCATCATCATCATCATTATCATCATCATCATCATCATCATCATCGTCGTCGTCGTCATCGTCGTCGTCGTCGTCGTCGTCGTCATCATCGTCGTCGTCGTTGTTGTTGTCGTCGTCATCATCATCATCATCATCAACGTCTTTGCCATCATCATCACCATCACCATCACCATCACCATCACCATCACCATCACCATCACCATCACCCTCACCCTCACCCTCACCCTCACCCTCACCATCACCATCACCATCATCATCATCATCATCATCATCTTCTTCTTCTTCTTCTTGTTCTTCTTCATTGCCATTGAGAAACTGTCGATCGTGATCATCATCCACTTCATCTTCTACTTCTTCTGTATCTTCTTCTTCCATCACATTATACTTTATCGACCTTCCTCTTGGATCATGTCTAACAACAAATGACCAACCTAGTTTATGTGGAACCTCTGAGTAAAATACTTGCTCACATTGGCTTGGAAGAATATAGGGCTCATCCCTAACTGGTTCAAATGACCTTGTATTTAGCATTATAAAACCATTATCATGTTCAATAATAGTTCTATCAGGATCATTTTTATTCAATCGTAGCCTATACCATTTGACGACGAACAAAACTAATTTGAAGGAATTAAAGTCACACTCAAGTATATCATCCAAAATGCCATAGTATCAATTTTGAGACTATTGAGGATGTATGTCATTTCTCGATGAAATATTTGTCACCTCAAAGACTGTAGTGATGCCAGAATCACAAGTTTTCTTCATGTCATCCAACTTTTTTATGCGAAATTTATGACCATTGCAGCACATAGCATTGTGGTGTTTGACCTGCGATATGTCAAACAAGTAAAATTTATTGCATTGTGAGTTGATAAACATATGGGTGATTAATAAATTTATACGTACCCAATTATCTCTTAAACCATATGCTAAATCAATTTCCCTTTGCGTAACATTGGAATCTCCATTACGATGTGCTTCTTTAACCAATGAAGCCACACCTTCCCATGTTAACGTGCGTCCAGAATGTTGACAACGTCCAATCCATACCATCATCCAATCAAGATTGTTTGCAATATACAAATGTAGTGCATCCCACTCTCGACCAACTGTACAAAAAATAAATAGACGTCTTACAATCGATTTATTTTGAAGATTAAGAATTAATTAACTACAATAACATCTTATAATTACCTCTCACTTTCCTCAATCTACCTTTCCCCGTCAAGTACTCCCCTTCAAATTTGTTAATGGTGTTGGGATCCCAAATGTGATCCACGTGGATCTTTGCTGCAAACTTAGGAAGATATTCAGAAATGTACACCATAGTCTGGTATACCATATATCCCTCCACCATAGAACCCTCAGGATGTGCTCTTTGTCGAACCAAAGCCTTCAAAAATTTCAAGTGCCTCTCAACCATCCACATTGACCTAGTATGTACAGGTCCACACAATTCAATCTCCTCAACTTGGTGTATGAGGTAGTGTTCTTGTGCATTGAAAAAAGCTGGAGGTAGACACTTTTGCATTTCAAACATTAAATGAGGAATTTTTCTCTTCCAATATTTAATATCATCTTTATGGATTTCTTTACATGACAACCACCTACAAGGTATTCAAGACACAAAAAAATATATTACATAACAAGTAAAACAAATCACAAATATAATATCTATACAATGAACTAAACAAATATCACTACTTACCTCATGTATTTTCCAAGATCATATATGACTTGCTTGACATTATTGTTGAAGTTGTCTGGAAGAGATAGAGGTAGAACATACTGCAACAATTATTAAATTATCTTTTCATTTTTTTATAACATAATGAAAAGTACACGTACTCCCAGTACTTAAATACATACTAAAAACACAAGCGCATGATTTACCTTAATGAAGGTATGCCAATCATGCGTTTTCATCCCTGACCCAAATTCACTTTTCTTTGATATGAGATTGTTTATGTTCGCAGCAAATACTGTGGGAAATCAAATTTTTCGTATGACTTCTTTTAGAGCATTGCTTTGCTGGTCCATTAATAACCAAGGAAGCTCACTTATATTAATATGGTCTCCATGGCTATTTGATTGAATGACATTTATCATTGCATGATTGGAATCCTGAATGTCACTACATATTTTGACAATTTTTTCTTTGTCACGCTTTCCATCCAATATTTTCCATACTGTCTCTGTTATATTCTTTCCAATATGCATACTATCAAACAAATGAACAATTTGTAACTTCTCGTAGTAGGGCAACCTACTAAATTGTCGGGGATAAATTTTTAGTCCCTTAGGAAGGTGGTCATTTATGCCTTCACGATCTTCATGATCATCAATCACATCATCAGTAAACAAAACAAAATAGAAAAGATGTTTTATGACAAACCAATAGATGGAATGGTATTACCTTGACGATTAATTCTATTATATTCCAACATTCCATAGGTGAGGTGCCATTGTTCGTGGCTTTAATGTATTCTCTTCTTTCTCATTGAAAATATGTTTTTCAGTATTTCGATACTTATGATTTTTGTGGAGAAAGTGCCTATACTCATCAAACACTTTGCTTTCGTAAACTTTTTGAATGATGAGATTTCATCTTTGGACCACAAACAGGACATGCAAATTTTCCCTTTGTTTGAAGACTTACAAGATAATGTATAATTGGATTAAATATGATAATTTTTTGAATTATAATGTTCATGCACAACTTAAACACTATAACTTACCACAAAAATGTGTTAGCCCTGAGGCATCGTATATTGTCCATAGAAGCATCGCATGGAATTGAAATTGTCTTTGTCCTATTGGTCTAGAGACGTCATACATAGTGACACCATTCCATAACTCTAGCAACTCATTGATAAGAGGCTCGATATATACATTCATATCTTTAACTTGGTACTTACCTAATCGAATGAACAAAAACATTACATAATTATTATGACCATTTTATAGCAATGTTTATAATTAAATTTAGAAGACTATATTTAAATGATAAAATACCTGGAACAATCATTGCCAACATTATGTGCTCCCTCTTTATTGACATCCATGGGGGAATGTTATTGTTGATAACAAAAATAGGCCACACTGAGTAAACAGATCTCATCTCTCGAAATGGATTGACACCGTCTGCTGCCAATGAAAGCCTGAGATTATGAGGTTCTTCTTTAAAGTGTGGCCACTTTTCCTCTATGTCCATAAATGCTGAACCATCTGCAGGCATTCGAATAATGTCGTCTCGAATTCTATTGTGTGCATGGTAATCCATAAATTGTGCAAAGCTAGTGCACTTGAATAATCGTTGCATACGTGGAATAATGGGAATATAGCGAAGAACCTTGCGAGGAACCCTTTTTGTTATTTGATCTGTTCGATATCTACTAATATGACATTCATGGAATTCAGTTCAAAATTCATGTTATTTGTGATATATAATATGATCATTGGGACAAGCATCTATTGCTTGATACTCCGTTCCAATATCTTTCATAACGACAGATAATTCTCGGTATGCGAGGTAGAATATTTGATGGTGGTAACAAAAACTCACCTATCAATCTACAGCAAAAAAAAATAACTTGTTATAATAAAGAATATTAATGGTACATCATGATTCACAGTTTATTATGACATATATGACATACCTTAACATACGTGACATTGTTATGTTGGATAAACCATTCATAACCTTCAAGTTCATCAACAACAATACAACAGAGAGAAGAGTTACCTACGAGCCTTCGTAAAGGGCCTCAGATGCCTTCTCAAGTAGAGGGACATCATGAACAACATCAAGGTCATCTTCATCATCATGATCAACTGCGTGAGTACTAAATGAGTCATGGATCAATGTATTTGTACCAACATCTTCAATTGTGTTTTCTGGCTCATGATCATCATCTTCCATGGGATCATTATCTTCAGCTTCGATATTCACAACTCCATGTTCCTCCACTTCGAAAACCATATTATTAGGGTTGTGTTGATCCATACCATGTGCTCCAGGGTGCTTGACCTATATAAAATTGATAAACATAAATAAACCGTGATCATGATCTCATCATCACGTGATTTATTATGTATATAAATTGTCAAAATGATATAACCAAAAACTTACCAATGGATGATAATCATGTCCACCTTCAATGTGACCATGTAGCCTACAATGTTTCTTCATTGTTTTGATTAGAAGTCTTCTAGTCTTTAACCCCTTACAAATTTTGCATGGACAATAACATTTTCCATCACCTTTTCTTTTCAAGTTAGACCACAATCTAGCAATTGTCTCCATATTTTGTTGTTCGTTGATATTGTCTGACATGGTCTTTCTTCACAGGCAAGAAAATAGTGTTACTACTTATCAAATTGCCATTAGTTTTTATATTCAAAGACATACTATATACTCTAGTCGGTTAACACTAATGAATCATGCAGTCGGTATACACAGAGAAGTCGGTATGCACAGTCTAGTCGGTTACAGAAGAAAGCAATCACAAAACGCAGTACACACCGAGTTGTCTACTGAGTATCTTTTTATGTGTACCGAGCAGCAAAGATGATACACTGAGTTGATATACACCGAGTGAAACATGTTGCCAGATACATTGAACTTGGACATGCATATGAAAATGTGTTACAAGATCGAGGCACATCTAACCGTTATCACATTGGAAATTGCACTAGAAGATTGTGTATGATTTTGAGATCAATCTAACCAATGAAATATTTTGTATAGTTATTCATTCGAGGAATAGTGTTTCTAAGATCGAAGCAATGAATTAGATCACCGTCTTAAGAGATCTATTTATACAGCATGAGTTAAAGGTGTGTGCATGAGTGTAAGAAGACTGTTATAGAGACACAGAGGTCACCGAGAAGGTTTTCAGAGAACAGTCGAAGAACAGAGTAAATAGAAGGGTTTACCAAGTTACTATATGGGTTATCGAGGTATGCTATAAGAAAGGTAATCTATTATGAGCACATAGAATCTGCTATAACATTTCAGATGTAAAGTTTTTAGATATTTGTAATGATTTTATTGTAATATTATGGAGTTGTAAGAGAAACCTTTAACAGGGTAAAAGACTCTAATCAAGTCTATAAATTGTAAAGCCTCTAACTAGGTGCAACATTTAGATTAAATGTTGTAAAATCCTTTAGCAAGGTAGATCAAATAGATCTTGTTACTCCTAACAGTGTAAGCTATTAGAAATAGCTAATATGTAGCTCTAACCGAGCACTCTTTATTATTTCAGTAGTGAAGTTGTGGGTGCCATCCCCACTGCAGTTTCTCTCTAATCAAGAGTTTTCGCGTAACAAAAATAAATGTGTTATGGAGTGAATCATGTATGATTGTTATCTATTTGTTTTAACTTTATTTTATGTTACAACACTATTCTGTTTATGCATAACAGTAAAGTTATTATTCAAGCAAGGTTTTGAGGTACTGATTCACCCCTCCCCTCTTAGTACATTAGCTTTCCATATTGGGCCTAACAATTGGTATTAGAGCTTGAATCTTGGAAAAGGGTTTAACTACCTAAAGAGAAAGATCTTATCAATGGAAGGCTACAAACAATCTTAGAGGATTGTGTATCTGCAAGAAGAGCTGGATCATGCTAATCAAGTGATTGCGGACATGCAAAGGCAAATGCAAAAATCTCTGAAAGTAAGAAGAAGATTATCTGATGATTTGCAGGACTCTCAAGAGTTAGTGGAACAAATTGAGACATCATCTGAGAATAGTATATCTGAAGAGACTGAAGAAATGATTGGAGTATTGAAAGAAAAGAACAAAGCACTGGTTGATCAACTAAAAGCAATGAAAAGAGAACATGAACATTTCAGCACACAAATGACTGAAAATCTAGATGCATTAAGGACAGCTGAGGATAAAACAAGAGATCTAGAAAGAGAGAAACAACAACTTGAAGTCTTAGTATTTGATAAAAATGATGAAATCATAAGGTTGACTAGGATTCAACAAAATATGATAGATCAACTAGGTTATGCACATCATGAAACAATTCTGAAGAATGATGAAAATCAAGCATTGAAACTTGAAGTATCAAGGTTGACCGATGAACTTGAAACAGAGAAGAAATCCAAAGAAACACTGAAGAAGAGTTATGAAGCATCAAATATGTTGGATGAGCAATTGAATACAAGAAGACCCAACAGAGATGCATGACTTAGTTACAAAGAAAAAGACTCTACCGAGAAAGGAATTCATACCACCGAGAGTGGAGAATCATCAAAGCAAGCTGGAAAAAGGAATAACATCAAAAGAAAGAAGCCTATTCGCTACTACTATGGAAATCAAGGTCACACTGCCAACATGTGCCAAATCAGAAAAGGTAAGCACCTGAATATTACTAAGTCCAATGGTTATTGTTACAATTGCAATAAATATGGTCACACATTTAACCAATGTAGGACAAAGTCTGTTAACAACTATCAGAAGGCAAAATACAAAGGGTTTTGTAGAAACTGCAATAGATATGGACATAGTATTGAGAAGTGTTGGCTTAAGCAAAAGAACTACATGTGGTCTGCACACTGAGCAAACACTAGAGGTTACTGAACTCACATAGATCCTTATCGACAATATGCAATAGTACCATGGGATTACAATACAAGGATATGGTGTGAATGTTGTGGAAGATATGGACATATTAGTGCTACCTATTTTATAAGGTTTGGAATGAACAATCGAAGGTCATGGAGAAATCCTGGTATGGCATGTTTTTATTGTCACAAAGTTGGACATTTGGCTGGAGATTGCAGAGATCAACCTAGAGGAGACACCGAAGAAATAAAAGGCAAATTACAGATGATTTGGAAAAAGAAGGAAATTGTGTCAAATGAAGAAAGCACCTTACCTACCGAGTTAGGTGCACCTCGTCCAAATTAATCAGTAAAGGTATTAAGGGACTGCATTTTCTAAAGGTTAAAATCATAACAGTTCCTATACTATTATGTACTAAATTCAAAATCTGCATAGTTAAGATGCATTGGTAAGTTTGAAATTCTATCAAAAGTACTTTATAGGAAACCTGTCAAGTTGGTGTATACAGGAAGCCTGTCAAGTCGATAAATGAAGGAAATTTGGTTACTCGATTAAAACAAAAAAAGGAGAGTAAATCGGTTAAAGGTGAATTGAGTGCATTTAATGTTTTTAACCTAACCCACACAGAGCCCGATAAGGTATTTTGTGTACTTAAGAGTATTTTCGCTGTCATTTTCATTCACCAAGTTTTTGAAAGAGCAGAGCATAGCGATTCCAAGGCAATCAAAACCTCATTCAAAGCGAATCCAAGGTATTTACATCAAATCTCATCACACTATTAAGCTAGTTTACCGATCTTATCTTGTTGCCATTATCTGCTGAGTGTGAAGCGTCTAACGTTTGAAATTCTGAAACCCTAAGGACTCTTTACTAGTTTTTACCTAAAATCTTAAATGGCGCCCAAGATCCAAGATCCCATAGTTGTCAAAAATGTAGAGAAGCCCTCACTGAAATAGTCTTTGACTCCTAAAGTTGCCTCCGAACTGGATGACAAAACCGCCTTTTCACTCATCCCGGATCGAGTCTTGTTAGTCAAAGATGTGAGATTCTTCACCAAATGTCGTGTTGAAGAACTCGGTGATGTTGAAATAAGAGACACTTATGATGAACTATGTACCGATGGTGTATTGAACAACAAGTATGAACACATCAAAATCAAAGGATTGACTGAAGCCCTAACCTATCCTCGTGTGTTCAAACCCCAATGGGTCAAGTTTGTTTTGAGCAGAGTTCATGATGATTTCATGTGGCTAGAAGAGCAAACATTTAAAATCACCAAGGAAATCATTCATGTGATCACCGGTTATCCTATCTATGATCATGCACAAGCTCAAAAGATGATATCACAGAAGGAATTGATCAGTTTAACTGGAGTAGAATCTGATTACAGAGGACTAAAATTGAACAATGTCACTGATGTAGAACTTAAGTTTTCCATTAGAGTAATTGGTTACTTTTTCTTCCAATCAGCAAGGGAAAATAGTGTACCCTGTGCAGCAGTTGACTTAGCTTATAAAATTGTGAAAAAGGGAATGAAAGTTGACTTATGTGAAGTGTTATTGAAGAACCTATTTGAGAATCTGAACACAATAAGGAAGCCAAAGAAGAACAACTCGGCAAATAAACTAAAGTTTGGTTCACTTCTTGTATGCATGTTTTTCTACTTTGAAAAATTCTTTCCATCAGTCAGTAAAGTAGTTTGGGAGCTACACCAACCAATCACCCATCAGATTAATGACTTCATCAAGAAGCTAGGTGATAATTTCAATGATATAATGGATGATTACTTTAGTAAATTTCAAGAGAAAATGCACAACAGGTACCGAATTCCACCCCAGCTAGTGGAGAAATATAAAGATGACATATGCTTTGAGGTAGACACTGATTACTATTATGTGAATGCTGTGGAACCAAGAACTCAATCTTTGCCACCTATGGGTTACGAGATTGACTTTGACATCACACAACAACAAATTGATGCATTTATTACATTACCAAGGAATGCTACCGAGCTGAGGTATGGAACCTATGAAGAAGTGAAGGGAAAAGTGAAAATGAGCATTGTAGTACCCAAAGCTACAAGAAAAGCAACAAAGATGATAAAGGTTTTAAGGGAGAAATTCAAAGAAGATTCTTCCTCTACACCTGTTAAAGGCACTCTTACCATCACCGAAGAGGAATCAGAAGCTCAAGAAGCAACTATAACACTGAGCACCGAATTGCCTAAGGGTAAAGTGTTAAAAAGAAAGAAACAGGACACTTCAAAGGCCCTACCGACTCCTCCAACAAAGAGACCTAATACAAGAGCATCTGCAGCATCACCGAGTAAGAAACAAAAGAGTGTTATTGCTCCCAAGGTAACAAAGACATACAAGAAATCTACTCGGAGACTCATTTTGGCAAAAGAGTCTGGTGATACAGAATCTGAGGATGCCAACAAATTCCAGATTGTCAAGAGCAAGAAGGTAAATATACATAGTGTTAAAAACTTTTGTGCCAATCTGAAAGAATATGGTGGATTTGGTTTATATAGATATGTCAAATATAAAAATAGAAATAATGATGAGAAGAGACAAATTGAAGAAGCTGTCATCTGCACACTTCTAAAGTTCTGGTTAGCTCCATTGGAACTAGTAAAGTCACTTCCAAATGAACTTTACTTGCATATTGATAATAGGTGGAAGTATGCAATGGACTCAGAGAAACAAATTAGAGAAAGAAGTCTAGTCCATCTATTTCTTGATATGTTAGTAGCCGAAATAAAGGAACATCTAACAACCTACAATTCACAATTTCTTGTCAAACAGAGAGCCTTAAAACTGATGAATGGGCTATATATTGACGTAGAAAATGAGACAAAAGCAAAATGGCAGGAAATCTTCAAAACTAAAGATGTCCGTGAACAATCTATAATTGAAATCATTGATGTCACCGAGCAAGGTCTTGATGTTACCAAACAAGACCTGACTGACACTATTCAAATAGATGAAGATGTCATGGATATAGAGGAACCAGAGCAGGAAATGATAGAAGGCACTGCATATGCAAAACTTGTATCTAGTGAATCCGTTTTAGAACAAGCTTAGCCTTATCCACCGATCAATCAACCTATCTCTACCGAAGCTCCTCAGGATACAGCACAAGGCACCGAATGTCACAAGTCTACAAAAGGAGAAGATACTACTCTAGACCAGACCTCTCAAGCACCTTCGAGCACTGAAAATGTTGCAGCTGAGACACCCAGTACCGAGACACCAAAAGACACCACAGTGGCTATAGGAACTGACCAAAGTGTTGCCTCTACTGAGCAACCTACCGAGGGTCAACAAGCCTCTCAAGCTATTGTCTTGGTCCAACCAACCAAAGGTAAAGAGAAGAAGGTGAAAAAGCATAGTTTCAAAGTTGATTTATCTAAACCGATAGTGTTGCCCAATGTGGATATATCAAAATTAAAGGGGCAAGCACTCATTGATTTTGGTGAACTATGCAAAGCAAAGGCCGAACAAGAAAAATAGATGGCCATACAAAAGAAGAATAAAGTACTTCAGAACGTGAAGACACTGCTATCAGATATGCTACCTACAGCTACAGTGTCAACCGATGCAGCCATCCACATTCAATTGGATGAACTCCTTAATCAAATCAAAACATCCGGAGTTTATGCATCTGAGTATTTGAGCAAGCTCAAAGACAAGGAGCTTACTGCAAAAATGATAGAAGAGGTACAGAAAGCTCTAGCTATTGGAAAAGTCAAACTTGTCAAATTAATTGCTGAGTTGTCCCCTCAACTCAAGCACATTCTTTATTTATTTCAGAAACTCTATACATTTTCTATATTCATTAAAGACATCAAGAATAAAACTGATACAATTGAGAAAGAGATCACCGATCTCTCAAATAAGTTGACCCCAAAGCCCAATTCAGTTCAGAATTTTTATACCAAGCTTCAACAGCTCATGGCTCAACAATTGGAACTAAGAAATGAAGAACATAAGATCAGGATGGATATAATGACACTTCAGACATTATTCCTTCCTCATCTTTCATCCGTCCAAGAACAGATTAACCTAGCCACATGCCTATCTACTACACAAGAGGGAAGCACTCTTGATGGCTTAATATCACTATTGGCTGATATTAAAGAACAAAATTCTTTAATGGAAAGTGTAAAGGATGCACTCTCTATCACTCTCACCAACGTCCGGAAAAAGTACAAATCCATTTTTGACCAGTTACTGCCCCCGGATGGAAATTAATGTTTTTGATGTTTGTCAAAAAGGGGGAGTAATATGATAGTCTTGAGTGTGATATGATATATTTGGGGAGTGATACAGTATTAAGAATGATATAGTATTTGGAGTATTGTATATAGGGGGAGTATACCGAGCAAAGTATGCAGAGTATCCAAGGACAGTAAGAAAAGCACACAAGCACAGAACCAAGCATGCAAAATCAAAGTTATGTACAATATAATGATAAGGGGAGTATATCTAAATATACTATTTCATTGACTATTATATATACTGTCAAGTATAGTCATTTTACAAAGTATATAGAGTTTTGAGTTATGACTCTGAAAGTAGTTTTTGTCAAATATCTCAACTAATGTCAAAAGGGGAGATTGTTACTACTTATCAAGTTGCCATTAGTTTTTATATTCAAAGACATACTATATACTCTAGTCGATTAACACTAATGAATCATGCAGTCGGTATACACAGAGAAGTCGGTATGCACAGTCTAGTCGGTTACAGAAGAAAGCAGTCACAGAACGCAGTACACACCGAGTTGTCTACCGAGTATCTTTTTATGTCTACCAAGCAGCAAAGATGACACACCGAGTTGATATACACTGAGTGAAACGTGTTGCCAGATACATTGAACCTGGACATGCATATGAAAATGTGTTACAAGATCAAGGCACATCTAACTGTTATCACATTGGAAATTGCACTAGAAGATTGTGTATGATTTTGAGATCAATCTAACCAATGAAATATTTTGTATAGTTATTCATTCGAGGAATAGTGTTTGTAAGATCGAAGCAATGAATTAGATCACCATCTTAAGAGATCTATTTATATAGCATGAGTTAAAGGTGTGTGCATGAGTGTAAGAAGACTGTTACAGAGACACAGAGGTCATCGAGAAGGTTTTCAAAGAACAGTCGAAGAACAAAGTAAATAGAAGGGTTTACCGAGTTACTATATGGGTTATCGAGGTATGCTATAAGCAAGGTAATCTATTCTGAGCACATAGAATCTGCTATAACATTTCAGATGTAAAGTTTTTAGATATTTGTAATGATTTTATTGTAATATTATGAAGTTGTAAGAGAAACCTTTAACAGGGTAAAAGACTCTAATCAAGTTTATAAATTGTAAAGCCTCTAACTAGGTGCAGCATTTAGATTAAATGTTGTAAAATCCTTTAGCAAGGTAGATCTAATAGATCTTGTTACTCCTAACAGTGTAAGCTATCAGAAATAGCTAATATGTAGCTCTAACCGAGCACTCTTTATTATTGTAGTAGTGAAGTTGTGGGTGCCATCCCCACCATAGTTTTTCTCTCTAATCAAGAGTTTCTGCGTAACCAAAATATATGTGTTATGGAGTGAATCATGTATGATTGTTATCTATTTGTTTTAACTTTATTTTATTTTAGACTATTCTATTTATGCATAACAGTAAAGTTATTATTCAAGCAAGGTTTTGAGGTACTGATTCACCCCTCCCCTCTCAGTACATTAGCTTTCCATAATGGGCCTAACAAATATAAATTATCATCATTGAACAAAGCATCTTATTCAATTTAGATTTCTAGTTTTCGTATGGTACATCACACAACATGGAAAACAAGAAATACTCAATAAATAACAGGATTCATTGATCTAGTATTATCACAATCTGCACTTGGCCTTCAGTATTTTCTCCTCCTAACATTGTTTATCCATTACCTGTCAAGTACAGAACTCTAAAACCCATGGCTATTAAAATATATAACATAATATTATAGCATCTTATAATCATCTGTTATAAAACTAAAGCACTTGGGAGTGATTCTTTTGTTTGTCACAGTCTAGGAAAATGGTGTCTACTCGAGCCTTGAATAACTGACTAGAAACATTTTTAATTCCTTTTCTTTTTCCTTCTGATTTACTCACTATCACTTCCATCCTCCGAGTCAGATGCCCTCACCCCTTTCTTTCTTCTTGTTTTTTCATACTCATTGTCATGCTTTGAATTATTTTTCTTTCTTGGTGACTCTTTACTACTCTCACTGTCAATTTCATGCTCAGAATCTGACGAACCTGATGAACTAGAAGAATCATCATTAGAGGTAGATTCATCTGACTCAGGAATAGACTTTTGTTGCTGCATTACAAGCCTTGGTATATTCTTCAAATACTCACGTAAACTCTCATTGATACCACCAACACAATTAGAAATAAAGAAATTGATAGCAAACCATGAATTTTTGGGATTGTCCTTTGGAGAAATTGAATCAAAAGACTCCTGCATTGTTGGATCGTTCAACCTTTCATTAAGCAACAATATACCAAGCTACTTTTCTAGCTCCTGCAAGAGAATCTTTATAAAAATACGGGAAGAGGAAGTAGTATCTTCCTCTGTCAAATGTATATAAGCAAGACAATGCCATGGAAGAGCATTTGTGCCAAGTAAGTGGGCAAAAAACTTTTCAACATTATGTAGTTTATTTGTTTCCAGTCTGTGTATCATAGAATACTGATTTACAAAACACACATCAAAAAATACCTCATAAATTTTATTGATCATACATAATCTTTGCCCAAGAAGACCATAACAACGAAGGTATGTTCTCTCTTGACTAGGTTCAAGCTTGATCTTTAGTAGCTTATGACTAGCTTCCTCAAAATCAACACTTGACATGATTGTCAAATAAATTGTACGTCTTAAATTGACCAAGTTTATCTTTGTCTCATCCTATATTCTCAATGCTTCCTCACCTTCCTCTTCATCATCATCATCATCATCATCATCATCATCATCATCATCATCATCATCATCATCATCATTTGAATCATGACCTGAATCATTCTCCCCTTCTGCTTCATCTAAAGAAGCATCTCCAAGGATATCTTTCTTTAGTTTTTCATAGGTTGCCTCATGCTCTAAGAAATCAGGATCTGGCTTGAAATCATCCAAACTAGCTTCTTGATCAAGTTCATCTTCTAGGAAAACTTCATGTGTTAACAGATCTGGACGCACAGCTGGATGACCCTCGAACTTAGCTTTGCAAATTGCAAAAAGGCCTTCAATTAAAAATTGTACTATTTGTCAATTTCCCCCTCATGGAGAATACCTCTAAATCTTTCAAAAATCCCATAGAGACCTTTGGGTCAACGGTCTTGCAACAAAGAACCACATTCTTTCATGAACCCAACAACAACCTCTACACTATCATCTATGGGGTTCTCTAGTAAAAGGGTGAGAAGTTCCAAGGCAATGATCTCATGTGCAACTTGTTGATTCACTAAATGAGCTATGAATTTGGCTGTTGCTATCAACATGTTCTTGTCATTGCATTTGTATGCCCTCTCAAGCTGCAAAATAATTCTTCGCAAAAGTAGATTGCCAACTTCAGGAAATTTTGTATTTACCACAACAAGCAACACAACAAAAAAATCTGTAAATCCAGGGGATGCCATTTGGGATTTCATACAAGACCTACAAAATAGACCCCTCCCATGAATGAGATTCTCTGCAAACAACTCTGAAATGATGTTCTTGATGTTAGATGCATTTACCTTGTTTACTAACCCACTGATACTCTTCTGAAGGACATCCCATGTCATGCGCTAGTATTCCACACTGCTCTTGTAAACACCCCCACTTCTTCCAACACCCTTCTCATCTCCTCTTATAGCACCTTCGCCATTCCCATTCTGAGATGGAGCATACACAACACTAGAAGTTTTCACTTCCACTGCCTCTTTGTCCCTCTTGTTTCTAGAAGCCCCTTTACCACTTAATTCATGCTTATTTATGTACATAAACCCATCAGGAAGCATGAGTTTTTGCATATAAGCTCACCCAAATATTTTACAGTTATTTTTCATAAAGATTCCCTCAGGAGCTGGCAGATCTTGCTTCCATTCCTTAATTCTGTTTTCTCAAAGGACAATCCTAAAAATCCATGCATTTCAAACAACTTTTTACACCTTTGTTGGTTGTGGTGGCGTCACAGAGAGTTTACATCAATAAATGAAGAACATGCCAATGCTTTTAATGCAGCAGTAGAAGTCTATCTCTTATTCAATATCTCTAGTGAAACCCCCATGATCTTTTGTTGGAGTAAAATTTGTTATATCCTAGAAAGGGTCTTGTCCTTTGTTGATAGGATATTCATCTACCTCAAGAAATAATTGTTCTTTTCTCGAACAAGAAGTGGAACTAAATGAACATCTAGCACCATGAAATGAATCCTCAAAAGGATTACTGTAGTTAGTTTTGGTAGATAATGATCTGGGTAAAATACTAATGTGGCTTTAGGAAACATTATGTTCTAGCTTAGTATACTATAACAACTTTGGTGCAACATGCTACATCCAGTTAATTCTCCATCAGTATCTCTATTGTGTTTATGGATTGGGATTCAATGTACTCTTTTTATACATAGATTTTACTTTCAACTAAGGAGGTTTGTATGTACTTACTTGTCTTTCAATTGTATCCCTATTTCAAGAATTTCTTCTATCAACAAATCATTTGTTGTCAGTTGTACAAGTGGAAGCTTGAACATGCCTTCCATGCTAGCCTTGTTGATACATTCAACACCATCTTGTGCAACAAATCTTTAGAACTCCACTACTTCATTGAAGAGTGAGTAGTAGGGACAATCTAGGACACTTACAGAGGTTTTGCAAGAGAGATAAATAGACCTAAATATTATGGCTTAATAATGATCAATAGATAAACAGATGAGAAACTCTCAATATCAAAATGACTTTCTCAATTGTCTTTACTAGAAATGGATAGATCTGCTAATAATGGCTTTATGAATGTATGTCAACTTTAGACTCAATCCAAGAAGAGCTAGAACTAATATGCGATATCTAGATTTATGATCTCTATAATATAATAATCCCATAATTATGTTTGCACGCATCTATACCACAACACAAACATCATGCTAGTGTTCAACCATAGCAATTGATATCCTAATTATAGAATGTGAAATATGCACATAACTATGAATAAAGATTAAGAAAAACTAAGAAAGATGCTTATTGCAAACATAAATGACTAATGGACAAGAATTGAATTCATTGTGGATAGTTTTGAATACCAAATTCACTTATTTGTGTGCATTTAGTAACTCATGTACTTGTGGCCAACCATTTATCTCTTTCATAAATTAAACACTTATTAATTACATTAAATGGCTAAGTAATTATGTTTTAGTTGAAATTGAAAATAAAATTTTATTTCAGGACAGCTCACACTATTCCCTATCATATTTTAGACACTCAGTTTTGTTAGTAGTGGTTTGATGTCTTTGGAGCTGATCATTGCATTTATTTAGTTACGTTTGTCAGCGTACTCCTAGCCTGTGCCAAAATGGGAGCTTTGGAATAGGGTATGGACATCCATCAAAGCATAAAAGATAGAGGAATTTTGTCAGATGTAGTTGCAACTGCTCTATTAGCATGTATGCAAAATGTGGAAGTATAGACAAGGCACAGGAACTGTTTGACGGATTGCCTCAAAGAAATGTAGTTTCCTGGACTGTAATGATTGCCAGATATGCACAAAATGGATTTGTTGAGAAGGCTTTAGAAACTTTCAAGAAAATGCAATCGATAGGTGTAAAGCCAAATTCTACGACCATTGCTACTATCCTCCCTGCCCATGCCAAAATGGGAGATTTGGAATAGGGTATGGACATTCATCGAACCATAAAGGATAGAGGAATTTTGTTAGATGTTGTAGTTGCAACTGCCCTGGTACACATGTATGCAAAATGTGGAAGCATAGACAAGACATGTGAACTGTTTGATAGAATGCCTGAAAGAAATGTTGTCTCGTGGACTTCAACGATTGTTGGATATGCACAAAATGGATTTGTCAAAAAGGCTTTAGACACTTTCAAGTAAATGAAATTGGAAGGCATAAAGCCAAATTCCACAACCTTTGCCAGCATCCTCCCTGCCTGTGCAAAAATGGGAGCTTTGGAATAGGGTATGGAAATCCATCAAAGCATAATGGATAGAGGAATTTTGTTAGGTGTTGTACTTGCAAATGCCCTGCTTGACATGAATGCAAAATGTGGAAACATGGACAAGGCTTGTGAATTGTTTGATACGATGCCGCAAAGAGATGTGGTCTCATGTGAACAATCAACATGCACATATATGGGAGGAAGGGATTGCTGCTACAAAACTGAACGCTCACTCCTCAATCACAGTTCTATGGTTTTACGAGACTAAACTAGGGAAATTAACCACCACATGTATATTTTTTGCAACATAAAATTAAAAACTAGGGCAATTTGAATCTACCTTCTGCGTGGGATTGCAAGCAATGCCACAAATGCCTTTGATGCGGGTTTGATGTTCCTTGGGGTTGAAGTCGCCACGGACGCCTACACGGGATTGCAATGCACAAATGAATTCCCCTTTTCTTCTTTTTTTAAGTAATGGCTGTTGTCGTCGGAATTACAAAAAACTCGAGCACTTTAAAAAAAATAATTCTCATTGCTACTGCCTTCTTCGTCGAAACCAAATGGGAAATTACCTTCGAAATTACGACGAATGCAACTATTTTTTCAAAAAAAAATCAAATTTGGCCACAATATACCTTCTCCTTCGGAAACCTCAGTTGTAAATCTAGTCCAAATGTATTAGTGATGACAGTCAAATAAAGAGCATATTATTGTCACAATTTTTGTATCACTAGTAATAGAACATCATAAAGCCCAGCAGTGAGCATACAATGGTACGATGCAGCAAGGCTGAAGAGATAAAGACATGGTGTACCAGAATAAACCTGGTAATAAACAACCTTTAAGACTCATAACCAACAACATGATACAACTGACTGGTAAAGTTGACCAAAACTTACTACCCGCCCAGGGCTTTTGCCAAACCCTAGAGGGAAATCCTCTTTGTTTTAATGCGTTATATCACTCTAGATGGTAGGTTTACAAAAGTTTATGGTTATCACTTTGTTCTGTTAAACCACTTTAGGCACAATGATAAGGTTAATTTCCCTTATTTCCTGCTTTGCTCGATGAATGCATCCCTCGAGGCCTATAAGGAGAATCCTCTGGGTGATTTTGCTATGCACCAAGGCCTAATGGTCCTAATTTATGACCATTCAAAAGCCAACCAAATAGCTTGGATGCAGCCCTTCGTGGACTCTGAGGAAGAGATGTTTGATTCTACCTTTTCTGAGAAGGAGGAATCCGACAGTGACTCTTCAATTGACACAGAGGATAGCACTGATGTCTCAGAGTATGAAAGTGGGAAGAAGAGGAAATACGGTAAAACAAGACCCTCTTCCTCTAAGGGCAAAAAGCCAAAAAGCAAACCTCTGATCAGCATCTCTTCAAAAGAGGAGTACTTGGATGACTCTGAAAAGGAGAACCCTAAAGGGTTGCCGAAGAAGAAAACAAAAGACCATACCCAAACCACTAAAAAGCACAAGAAGAAAGAGGAGACTGGTAAGGACCCGGCAGCCGACAAGCAAGCTAAGGCCCTGGAAGTTGATCGGAGTCTGGAATAGGAAACCATGGAAGAGACTCTTAGGGTTGCTGATACAATTTCCGCCCTCCACATCCCTAAAGAGGAACGGGTTACCCTTGGAAAAGCTTCCCCCCCATCTGGTCCTCCTCCTGAGGGTTTGCATGGTTTCATGGAAACTATGGAGTGGCTCATTAATGGCTACAAGAAAGCTGAGGATGAAAACAAAAAACTCTGCAATAGAGTCTTGATCCTGGAAACCATTAATACTGGGGAAGGGAACACTGTGGCCCACTATATTGAGGACCTAAAAAACACCATTGCCAAAGCTGAAGACATCAGAGGTGCTTTTAACCCCAGGTTTGAGAAGATTGAGAAGGATTTGCTAGAAAGGAAGAGCCTTGTTGACACTAGCAATAAAACCCTCTTGGATACCGTTACCAAAATTGGTAAAATTGAGGAGTGTCTGAAGCACATTGTTGAACAGAGCCTAAGTATCTTGAAGATCTCAGCTAACAACACCCACACCCTCATCAGCAAACTGGATGAAGAAAAGGAAATCCAAGACATAGACCTGGAAGCTAAACGAATAGGGGAAGCTCAAGGTCCCGGAACCCGCACTAGAGGCAAGAGGAAGGAAAAGAAGCCAAACAAGGATCTGGAAGACCTGAAAGTTGTTGGGGCCACCTACAACGAGTTTGTGATTAAGGCGGAGGATTTGCTGAAGAAAATTACTGTGTAGTGCCCTCTCTGTTTCTTTGTTGTTTTTTGTTGCTAAGCTGTTCTTTCTGTCTGCTAGTCTTTTGGCCAATCTTTTTGTATGCGGTCTTTAAAGCACTTTTCTTCTTAGTGCTTTTTCTCTATCTATGTTGTAAAGGTTTTGGGTCCTGAAAACCTATTTTTTAATTAATCAGAACAACATGATACAACCCACAATTATGAATAAGAAATGGTGTCTCTAAAAACTATAAAACAACACGATGCAAACTCATTAGGGTTTTGAAAGATGGAGCTCTTCATGCAATTAAAAACATCAATACGATAAAACCCTAAAATGCATGTCATGTAAAAAAGTGATAGAGACATAAGGAGGAGAAGCTTCCTACTATGATTGAAGATCATTCATCACAACTCTTGACATTCATAGAAGATCCAGTAACAAGCTGAGAAATCAAAGCTTCAAATCCTCATGCATCCGGTTTCAAACCCTAGTCGCATGTTGACAAAGAGTTTTCTTCGAGAAGAATAAAAGATGCAAAGTGAAAATAAGATGTTTATAGGATTTTTCGCCCTTTTTACTCTGCATTCCCTAAATCCTCCATATTTTTATGGGCTTGTTTTATTTTAGAGCTGCTTTTAATTGTATAGTGGTCGAGTTTTAAACTCCCACTAGGACTTCATGTCTTAAGTCTTGATGACTGTAGGGGGCTTAAAACCCTTTGTTTTTACTAAGTACATGATTTTATTGTATTATTATTATATTTAATTTATTAATAATGGAAAATAATAAAAAGAAATATCTTCACATGCCATTATTAATATAATAAATAATTAATTATTTTATTCATATAAATAGAAGTGAAACAAAAGGTAATATAAAGATTATTATAATCTTTATTTAGAAACTTATATTTACTTAAATAAAATAATTAATTTAAGAGTGGCACTTAAGTTTTTTTGATACATCCATGCATAACTGAAAAATCAAATAAATATTAAAGTGATAGTACAATGAAATCACTTATAATATTTATCATATAAAAATAAGGGGTTAGTTACATATATGTAAAATATTAAAAGTCCAGTCATTATTGAGTAACTTTAATATTTAGTCTATTTTCCCCTTATACACACATGTAGCATATAGTGGGTCAGTTCAACAACACTTCAGAGGTAGTTTGAGACAATTATTAGCATATTGAGGCTATTTTGAGAGCCTTTTGGGGTTGCATATTGACTGGAGGGCTTTTTGGCAATATTTTTGCATCTTTTCATACAAATTTGGCACCTACTTTTCAGGCTTTTTCCTTGTGCTAGGATTTCAGACTAAAGTTCAACTTTTAGGAGTACAATTCATTCTTTTAGGGTTGCATGCCTTATTATTGTATATAGAGGAAAGCTTGTTAGCAGTTTTCCTCAGTTCTTGCCTTTACTTTTCTCTTGCCTGAAGAGAATTTCAAAGATTTGTAGCTTAGACATTGATATATAGAGATTTTCAGAAGTTTGTTTTGTCAGAGAGATGTTTTTAGTAAGATTCCTTTTATTTGCATAATTTCATAAGTTTTCCTTGATAATTGTGTTTGTTCATGACAAATTTGATAGGAGTATTTTTGTGTTTCATCTGAAACCTTGAATATTTTGTTTCCTTAGTGTGCATGCATCATTACTTCTTTCAGAATCACATGTCTTAGTTTATGTTGCAATTTTTGGTAAATTTGTGTTGAGAAATTAACTTTCCTTACAAATTTATTAATTACTCAACCTTTCTAAGAAATTCTCATGTGAGAACGAAGTTAATTATTTTGTGTAAGCAAAATTTCTGATAGATTTTTGTGAATCATGATAGTTTTATCATCACAGCTTTGGTGCATCACCTCCTAGAATAGTTTCAGTTTTAAGCCAATCCAATCGCTCTTTACTCTTTTCCATACCCATCATTAGTTTTAGGAGGTATTTCAAAGGGAGCCAACCCATAACCTGGAGATTCATTTCTCTTTCTGAGTTTACCCACAACTCAAGTTGTGTTTCCTTGTTTCACTGGATGGCATAAGCATTGGTACTGATTTTCTTTGCGGAAGCAGGTGCATCCTCCATGACAACAATTTTTGGCACACCTAGTGGGAATCGTTGAGTTGTTTCAACTCATATGAATACCATTGTTTTTTTTGTTCTGGTACTTAAAACAATTTTTACAGCTTTTTGAGGTGAATTTTCAAGTACTCGACGACTTTCAAAATCTAGGAAATCCGATCAGTGCTATTTTTTCATATCCTATGAAACAGACAAGATCAGAACCTGATTCTGTAAAACATGTACAATTTCCAACTATCAATAAGAGGGTTAAAGCATTGAAAATTGCTGATAGTTCTACCAGCTAGGTGAATTCTAAAAAGTCCATAAATACAGAAGAAGTTGCAACCTTTTCAAACCCCTTTTTTGCAGATCAATATGAAGGATCAGATTCTTCAAGTGATCAATCATCAGTTCTAGTAGTGCAACCAATACCACCAATTCAACTGACTCAAATGGCCCTCAATCGATCAAGAAACCAACCATTTGTGGCATTTAACCAAGGTAATCATCTAGTTTTGGCTAATTATCATGATATTCCAACTGCTGCTATGAAAAATTTGCCAAATTTTACTGGAAAAAATTAGGTAACAATAATTGAACACATATGGGATATAGCTACTTTGTGTGGATTTCATCAAGTCACACATGAAGATGTAGCAATCGGGCTATTAGTAGCAAGTTTTAGAGGGAAAGCCTTGGAATGGTTTAGATTATTGCCAGTGGCATCAATTAATTTATGGGATCAATTGGGAGTTGCTCTAAATCAGCACTTGAAAGACAAATCAGATATTTTTTCTCTGATTGAGTAGCTTGCTACTATCAAGTGAGCACCTTATGAGCACATGACTGACTTCAACAACCACTTCTAGAAGACACTAAATCACATCGTACAAGAGGTAAGGCCTACAAATGATCATACTTTTATTTATTATTTAAAGGCCTTAAATAATCAATGGGAGGGTTTTCCTTGCCTAATGCCTATGATATAGTTGTGAGGGCTGAGAATAGTTTGATTCAAGTGAGGAAAATTGCCCAAAGGCTTTTGATGCCTTTTTTTCCAGAAATGCAACCTTATATTCTGGTTGTACCCCCTACCATAGTTGTTGTTTTGTCTTCCATAAATCAGCAAAATCAACAAAACCAACAAATTCCACTTTTTATGCCCACCCAAGTCCTGAATAATGATCTTTGAGAATTAAAGGGGATGTTGAGTAATTTTAATGAGAATGATCAGCAGATGCAAAAAAATTTGCATGGTTTTGGTAATAAATTGATCAATATTGAAAATAATGTACGACAAAATTCTAAACCCTATTAGCCTCCTTACCAGTAAAATTAGCAGAATAGGCAGCCTTATCAAAACATAAATTATAACAATAAGACTAATCAGCCCTATAATCCAAATACTACCTCAAATTCTAGGGAGATTGTTCTAGTTCAAAATAATATGGTTCAGTATGTTGATTGGTGTTTTCAATATCATCAACCACATAATCAGTTCACATGCCCTCAGGAATCTCAGTGTAAGGCTTTAATGCTACAAAACACTTATGGGAATTAGCCTCAGCCTCAAGATGAAATTAGTCAATAAAATCAACAAGGTGAGCCTAATATTGCATTAGTTAATTGGGAAACTAATGAATTTTATGGAATGAATGGTACTCAAGGACAAAATCAGTCTTCTACAACAATAGCAGTAAATACTAGATCAAAAGAGAGAGCACTAGATGTCAGACAACAAGTTGTTTTTGCAGGATAGCAAGCTGGTCCTTCCAAACAGCTTACTACAGGACAATAAGCTGATACATCTCCCGTGACCCCAAATGTTGAAATTTTGTCTAGAGGACTGACCCAACCACTTTAGGCACAAATACATAAGGTTCAGAATATTCCAAGATTGCAACAAAAGGTTAGTACAATTGTATTTAATAATATGATTAGATGAAGAAAGCACCTGTCAATATTACTATGTTTCATGCATTGAAAATTCCTAGACAAACAAATTTATTACGAGAGGTTATAGCCAAGATTACAATATCTGATGTTGATTTAGATCAGCCTAGCATAGCCCTTGTTGCTAATGATAAAAAAGTTTAAGTAGCCAAATAAATAAAGCCACCACCTTTCTATGTTACCATAGAGATTCAATAACATCTATTGCATAACTGCATGATAGATTCAGGAGCTAGTAGTTCACTTATGCCCAAGTAGTTAGCTGATCAACTAGGGTTAACAATTGAACCTTTGTCAAAAGGTTTTGTTCAGTTAGATGGGTTTTCAATTAAGTCAAGAGGTGTGATTAAGGATCTGCCACTCACATTGCATGCTTGTTCCAATTTTTGAGTTCCTCAAGATATTTATGTGATAGACTTACCAGCTTATTTTGGAATATTCTTATCTAGAGACTTTATGGCCAAATTAGGTTGCTATCTATCATCATACTGGTCTCATATGTTTTTCAGAGCCAGATATGGTACCAAGGTAACCATTAAATCTGAACCATTAGCTAAAGATCATTTAGAACCATATGTACCAAGTCTAATAAATGCAAATCTAGTTATCCAAGAGGAAGAAGAGCCAATTCTAATTAAAGATCCTAGTACACCCATTGATGATATATCAGATATCATTCTAGACAACTGGGTAATTGAAAATCATGAAATTTATCCTCTCATTCACATACAACAAGCTGAGCTAGGAGTCTATTTGATTCATGTGCATGATGCAATTATACCAAATCTGATTTAGAAGGAAAAATAACTAGAACAACAAGGTAATCAACTTTGGAAATTATATTTTGATGTCTCAAGGAGTAAAATTGGTGCAGGAGGAGGGGCTATGTTGATATCACCAAAGGGAAAAACATACTATTCATCTTTTAGATTCACTTTTAGTCTAATAAATAATGTTTCCGAATATGAAGCTCTAATTCATGGCCTAGAATGTGCCAAATAGAAAGGTATTAAATGATTGCAAGCAACAAAAAATCATTTGTTAAATATTTACAAGCATAGAGCATGGGATTTAATAGAGGATTTTGACGTTGTTAATTTGTTGTCAATTCCAAGGAACCAAAATAAACATGCTGATATATTAACCTCTTTAGGAGCTCAACATGATGTTCCTGCTGATTTAGAAAATGTACATGTACAACAATATGTCAAAGTAGTAGTTAGACCATCTATACCAGACAATATAACAAATTGGCAAGTGTTTGACAATGATGAACATATCATCAACTTCTTAATGTAGGAAGCAGAATTTGTTGCAGGTAATCAAAAAAATTGGTAGCAACAGTATGATGATTAGATAGTGCAGCTGAAAAAAATAATGTACCGAAGGCTCTCGTCACCCTAGAATAATTTTTTCAGTTCTGATGATCATGCTAGAAGTGATAAAAACAACATGATAATCAATCAAGATCATTTTAAGCAAATTTAGATCTATAATGACAAGCTACTTAAGCTTGGAAAGGTATGTAATAGTTCAGAACAACAAGATTTTATTTCACTTTTCCAGGAATTTAATGATGTTTTTTCTTGGGAGTATGGAGACTTGAAGGGTTTTAAGCCTGCACTTGCTCAACATACTATTGAGTTACAACCATATGCAAAACCAGTCAGGCAGAAGCAAAGACCCCTAAACCCCAAACTAGAACACTTGATGAAAGCTTAATTCAATAAACTTATTGAAGGTAATATCATTTATCCTATTAAGCATACTTCATGGGTTTCCAATTTAGTACCAGTTGGAAAGAAAAATGGTAAAATAAGGTTATGTACATTGATTTTCATGATCTGAATATTGCTTCGCTCAAGGACCATTATCCACAACCCTCCATGGAGCAGATTTTGCAAATGGTTTTTGGTTCTGAGAGGTTTTCATTACTAGATGGATATTCAAGTTATAATCAAATTCTAGTAAAGGAATATGATCAACATAAAACTGCATTTACAACTAAGTGGGGTACAATGGTGTATAGAAAAATGTCATTTGGACTATCTAATGCAGGAGCCACTTTTCAAAGAGCAATGAATATGGCTCTCAAAGGGCTTATTAATAAATTTGTGCTTGTATATCTAGATGACATTATCATCTTTTCAAGGAGTGTTGATCAACATTTTGATCATTTAAGACAAATTTTTGAAAGATGCAAGGAATTTGGAGTCTCTTTAAATTTAAAAAAATCATTTTTTTTGTTCATGAAGGTAAGCTTCTGGGGTACATTGTGTCAAAGGAAGATATTTCAATAGACCCAAAAAGAATTACAACTATTCTAGCATTGCCACTTCCAACACATAAAAAGGGCTTGCAAAGTTTTATAGGGAGAATTAACTTTGTTAGGATATTTATAGCTAACATTGCAACATTAATATTGCAACCACTAACAACAATGCTTAAAAAGAATACAATTTTCAAATGGACCAAGGAAGGTACCAAAAGTTTTGCATATATCAAAGAGGCACTTGCATCGGTCCCAACATTGATTAATCCAAATTATGAGAAGGATTTCATACTATATGCATTTGGAGGTGTTGATACCATTTCAACCATGCTTTGTCAACAAAATGAAGAGGGACAAGAGAAACCAATTACATTTTTCAGCCATATATTGAAGGACTATGAAGTAAGATATTGAATAGTAGAAAAGTAATAACTTGGAGTTATTAGGAGTCTCAAAAAATTCAGACACATGTTGTCCAATAATAAAATTCATCTACAAGTAGCTCATCCTACAATTAAGGAATTTTTGCTTAATAAAAACATAAATGATAAGAGGGTGGGATGGATAACCAGATTTATGGAGTATGATGTTGACATTAAAGTTACAAAACTGGTTAGAGGCAAAGGTCTATGTGAATAGATGAAAAGATGCATAAAACAACCATCAATCAGAAGAACAAGTTGCCCGTATACTCACAAATGAAGAAGAGGATGCTACCTTACAAGAAGAAACAGATGCAACAACTGATAACACAGTTTCTGAACCTAATTGGATCCAAAAAATGATCCATTATTTACTTACTGGCGACTACCATGAAGGATTGGACAAGTACAAAAGCAGGTATTATAGATTACAAGCAATTTCTTATTTTGTTATAGATAATGTGCTTTATAAAAGAGATTTTCATAGAGTTTTGCTCATATGCAAACAACCAAATCAGATTGATAGAATTTTAGAAGAATTCCATAATAGACCTGCAGGAGGTCATTTAGCAGCAAGAGCAACAACCCTAAAAATCATGAGAGTCGGTTACTACTGGCTAGATTTATTTGAAGATACACAAACTTGGGTAAAAAAATGTGAAAAATGATCACTTTTTGTAGGAAAACAAAGACTTGGAGCTTTGCCACTTCAACCAATAAAAATAGAACAACCATTTTCTAAATGGGGATTAGATTTTATCGAGCCTATTAATCCATTTTTCAAGTGCAGGACATAAATGGATCCTAACAACAACGAATTATTTTACCAAATGGATTGAAGCATTTACACTTAAGGACGAAAATGAAAATTTTTATTCTGAATTTTTATCAAGATCTAGTATCCAGGTTTGGTACCACCGATGCAATTATATCAGATAATGCCTTAGTTTTTATTAGTTTAAAAGTATCAGATTGGTCTCTTTAGAAAAGTATCAGATTGGTCTCTTAAGAACAATGTTTTTCTAAGTACTCTAGGGTAAGGGACATGCTAAATCAACCAATAAAAATTTGATTAAGATCATTAAAAAATCCATTCAACATAATTAGACAACATGGCATGAAGAGATTAAGTTAGCCCTTTGGGCTGATAGGATGACACCAAAGAGAGCTACATGTTTTTCACCTTATGTACTAGTTTATGGTAAAGAAGCCAAATTGCCATTATTAACAGAGTTTTTGACTCTCAGTTATATAAAAGAACTTAAAATGCTAAAGGAACAGCCAATGGAAACCAGGCTTGCTCAATTGATGGAGTTGGAAGAAACCAAAAAGGAAGCTTTCAGAAAGCTTGAAATTCATCATTCTCAGATGAAGACATTTGATAAAAAGGAAGTAGCATAGACCTTCAATGAAGGTGATTTAGTTTTCAAATGGGATAAACTTAAAAGAAGACCTAGTAGGCATACCGATTTTGATGCCATGTGGGATGGACCATATATAATCACTGAGAAGAAAAAACATAATGCATTTCAGCTTTCAAAGCCAGATGGATAAGTTCTACCAATCCTAGTTAACGAGATCCACCTCAAACCTTGTTTCTGAGGACCGTTTTCAGCTAATAAGTGCTTTTCAATATTTCTTGTTTTCAATAAGTGCATTTATTGCACATCTTTCATTTCCGTTTTAGCTAGTTTATTTCAATAAGCAGTTGTTTGCACAACTTGCAGTCTCTTTTATAGAGCTTTGTTTTATTTCAGTTTTGTTTCTGCTGATGTCTTCTATTTTCAGTTTGAGTTTCAATGAGCTAAATTTCAGAAAGAGGGCAAGACTGCACCCAATGGATACAACTAAAGACAACTGGTTTGAGTTAATATGTTTAGCAGGCAAACACCCCCGAGAGGTCACCAAAATGTTATCTAAATTTTGAATCATCAAAATTTGATAAGCCTATGATTGGCCTTACACATCAAATGAAAGAAAGGTACACACAAAAAAAATCTTTATACTTCATCAATTATCAAATTTGAATAACAAATGAGGAATTCTTTTCAAAATGCAATGTATTTTAATAATGTATAGTTAATACTGCATATGAAAAAAACTTTTCATTTACATAAATGTGTAAGGACCCATACAAGTTGTGGGTATGACTAAGAATTTACAATGAGTAGAATGATATAAAAATGGATAAATATAAAAGAGAGAAAAGAGGATCCATCATTGCCTTTCAATGATGAACCATTGATGTGATCAAGTTGCATCTTGTATCTTCATGCTCCTAGCTCTCCAAGAATACCTGCAAGAGGTGAAGGACAGAGGTGTTAGAGCTTGGTATCTCAAGCTCTCTAACTAATCTACTAATACACATTTACATCATACTACAAATGGAAAGAATTAGAATAGAGAAACAAGTGAATCAAAGACCAGAAGTGTCTAATCATCAGAAGCTTCATGAGCTTCTTGTTTCTCTAACTTATTTGTTCACTGTGTAGGTATAAGACATGTTTCCATCTCATAAGTATCAAGTATGTGGGTTAAAATAGGCTCCCACAAGGGTTGAGCTCAATATACTAGTCATCACTCATAGGGTGTCATTAATCATCTACCAAACATGAAACAGAGTTGCATCCATGGTCCCATATATTGGCATTCAATGACATTTTAAAGCTGCCATCCAATGTCAACACATACAACAATGAATAAAAATGTGTTTCTTGATCAGTAGGTGGATAAAGTCATTACATGATAAAAGGAAAGTATACCCACTTAGAACTAACATCATGTCAAATAGAACAAGGCATCAATGTATAAGGATAGTCCTACTCAAGTGACAAAAAACATAAGAGGCAAGAATGATTGATAAATAATGAACAGAGCATTCAAAGAAAAATAAACAGATGACTGTCAAGGTGACTGTAGAAATATTGGAGTCTCAGAATTTCTTGTTCAGATAAATATAGAGTGCATCATAAGGATAAGCTTGTGTTTCAAAGTCCCCGTGCATTGGAAATTAAAACAATCATACCTGTAACATCATTCATAGAGTACTTCTAGAAATAAAACTATAATAGGGAATACATTTCCAAAGTCTTTATGGTGAGCATTCATGATCAAGCCCAGATAAAATGAATGCTAGTAGTTATAGCTAATAGATACATGAGAATCATGAGAATCAGGTATTACAGTGATGAGGATAGTGGAAAAATAAATGTCATTCATATCACAGTCATAATACCTTAGGTTAGAACCACATTAAGAGAATATTGAGCAAGCATGAAGGAATCAAGTGCAAACCAATGAGGATATTGATAGTGATATCATTTGCAGCTAATGAACAATATACTCATTCATAAGATACGATGATATAGTCCAGAAATGGGGATTGACAGTGACAAAAATGAAGATGACATTAGAACATAATAAGATATATCATAAATCATTACGATAGATTCATGTTGATCAATTATGTGGCAATGCCAAGGATGTGGTATTGATACAACTAAAACTTAGCATGAGGGCACATGAGTGGATTGATTATTATATAAAAACACTGCCCCCAATGATGCATTGAAGACCTAAGGATATTAAAAGAAAAATGATAAGACTTTATCAGAGTATTGGAGGCAACTAGCTCAAAAGATAAAATGCCTTCTTGATAAATTCTTACATCAATATCATTGTCAATATAATTTTAAAAAACATCAGCTAGATCATTTGAAAGAATAATGATAGTTAAATAAAGAGTATATTATTATTATAGTTTTAGTATCATTAGTAACAAAACATCATAAAGCCCAATAATGAGCATACAATGGTATGGTGCAAGAACAGTGAAGAGATAAAGACATAGTGTACCATAATAGACCTGGTAATAGAGAATCTTTAAGACTCGTAAGCAACAACATGATACAGCCAATAGTTATGAATAAGAAACAATGTCTCTAAAAGCTATAAAACAACACAATGCAATCTCATTAGGTTTTTTTAAGACAAATCTCTTCATGCAATGAAAAATGTCAATATGATAAAACCCTAAAATGCATGTCATGTAGAAAAGCGACAAAGACATAAGGAGGAGAAGCTTCATACCATGGTTGAAGATTATTCATAACAACCCTTGACATTCATGGAAGTTCATGTTAAAGGCTGAGGAATTGAAGCTTTGAATTCTCATGCATCCGGTTTCAAACCTTGATTGCATGTCAACATAGAGTTTTCTTCGAGAAGACTGAAAGATGCAAATTGAAAATAAGATGTTTTTAGGGCTTTTTGCCCTTTTTACTCAGCATGCCCTAAATCCCCCAGATTTTTATGGGCTTGTTTTATTTTAGAGCTGCTTTAAATTGTATAGTGGTCGACTTTTAAACTCCCACTAGGACTTCATGTCTTAAGTCTTGATTGTCGTAGGGGGCTTAAACCCTTCTCTTTTACTAAGTGCATGATTTTATTGTATTATTATTGTAGAGACCTAAAACTTGCACAACTAATTATATGAATTTTATTCAATCATTATTAATTCACCTATCAATTAAATATACATTTAATTAATATCCCCTTTTCTTCTATTTTGGCCATTAATCAGATTAAAGAATTGATTAATATTCCCCTTCTTCCATCTAAGCCATTTAATTAAATTCACATTTAATAAAAAATCTCCATTTATCCCCTTTTAATTAAATCTATATTTAATTAAAATCTTCTTTTGTATTTAAATAAATCAAAATCTATCTGTAAATCCCCCCACTTGCAAAATCCTACAAATGCAAGTTGCATTCTCCTACATCTCCCACTTGCCTCCACAATCATCCTTCTAGAAGCCTTCTAATCCCATTCTAATCATATCAAATCTCCTAATCATGTCCTTTCCCTAAATTTGGGGGAGTCACATTTCCAAATTTGGAAGGAAGTCTTCAAAATGCATTTAAGACTTTATCTATTTCAACAAGTTAAATTGTTGAGTCTTCCAGACATGTAAGGCTCTTACATAAACCACTATTGGTTTTCCTCTTTAAGCAAGTTAGCCTCCAAATTCTTCAAAAGGCATTTAATCTCTCTTACAAGCCCACACCCCTTAGCCATGATGGTTGTTCCTTTAACCATTTTCCCATATTGTAGAATACTTTACCTCTTGGGTAATAACATGTGTCCCTGGTTAATGACATTATCCAATGATGTCACTCCTTAAGGTTATCCCTAATTACTTGCTTAGCATCCTCTCAATCCCTCTCAAGGTGACATTTGTCAACTTGGGACTGGATTGAATCTCTCTCATGGATTGATAACTTTCAATCCTAGCCCTTGTTGAGATTACTCCATCTCAACCATCCATTTCTTCAATCTAAGAATCTCAATCTTGTGCATCCAAATTATAATCATTTTGCAGGCTATCAAGGAGCTCATTTGTCATCTTCAAGCATCCAAGTCTTCTAGCATTAGCATCATAGCATTTATCTTAATTGTATTATGCTTTATATCATTTATCCTAAATTGCATATCAATTACATACTTTTTCATCTTCATCTAGCTTAATTAGCACACCATAATCTTCAATTTGGAATTAACTTAGCTCTATATCATCTTCACCATCTTGATCATAACTAGCTTTTTATCTCTCATCCTTGGCTTTCATTGATATCACCATCTCAACATTCAAGAGGATCTTAGTTGCATTCATTTTGATCCTAGAATCATCATTTAAATCTAATTCTCTAGGTTGACATCCAAGAGATCAAGTGCTCTTCCAAGTGAGGGCCACCTTGAATCTTAAGGATCTTTAGGGATAGAGGAGCATGGAACGATTTTGAGAGTTTTTGGTTCACTAACATGTTTTTGTGATTACTAACTCTAATGCAATGTTTCATGTGTGTGTTTGAGGTGTTTTCTTCCATTTGCACAATGATCCCACATTTCTAGCACACAATTATTATTATATTTAATTTATTAATAATGACAAATAATAAAAACAAATATCTGCACATCCCATTATTAATATAATAAATATAATAATAAATAATTAATTATTTTATTCATATAAATAAAAGTGAAATAAAAGGTAATATAAAGATTATTATTGTTTATGGTGAAAATGGATAAAACAATGTTGAAAAAATAAATGAATTCAACCACAAAACCCTAGCCTAACAACAACAAAGATCTACCATAACATATGAAGATTACCTAAGACAATGCAAATCAAATGAAATCACAAAGATTATACCATCACATGTCCAATAGGGTTTGAATCTCCATTCTTCCTATCTCCATTGATCTTGCTTGATATATTTGCTCTTAGATTTTATATGTGCACAAGAGCTAAACAAAGAACAGAAATGTGGTTGCAAGTAGGCTTGATCGCATATGAAAGTTTGAATGCTAGGATGATTGATTAGTTGTTGGGTTGATAATGAAGGAAGCATCTCCTTGTATAGAAGACACTATAAGAAATGGAGGGATAAGATTAAGAGGTGTAAAAGATAAATGGTCGGCTATGATTAGAGGGTAGGTAAAGAAAATAAGAAAATAATGAGAGGGTAGGTAGTGTGTGAATTAAGAGATGAATGACATGTGCCATAGGTAGAAAAGGTTAATGAATTAATTAAATAAATAAAGATTTATTTAATTAATAGAGGAAGTGGGATCAATTAAATAAATAAGATATTTATTTAATTTAGGAAAAAGATAATTTAAATAAATAAAAGTGTTTATTTAAATGAGAAATAAGGCTAGAAGAGGATAAATGAATTAATTAAATAAATAAAGATATTTATTTAATTAGACAAGACAATTTTAGGTCTCTACAATTATAATATTTATTTAGAAACATCTATTTACTTAAATAAAATAATTAATTTAAGAGTGGCACTTAAGTTTTTCTGATGCATCCATGCACAACTGAAAAATAAAATAAATATTAAAGTGATAGTATAATGAAATAACTTATAATATCTATCATATCAAAATAAGGGATGAGTTACATATATGTAATAAATATTATAAGTTAAGTCATTATTGAAACTTTAATATTTAGTCTATTTCCCCTTATACACACATGCATCAGACAGTGGGTCAGTTCAGCAGCAGTTCAGAGGTAGTTTGAGAGTGTTATCAACATATTGAAGCTATTTTGAGAGACTTTTGGAGTTGCATATTGACTGGAGGGCTTTTTGGCTATATTTTTACATCTTTTCATACAGATTTGGCACCTACTTTTAAGGCTTTTTCCTTGTGCTTAGATTTCAAACTAGAGTTCACCTTTTAGGAGTACAATTCATTCTTTTAGGGTTGCATGCCTTATTATTTTATATATAGAAGAAATATTGTTAGATTTTTCCTCAGTTCTTGCCTTTGATTTTCTCTTTCCTTAAGAGAATTTCAGATATTTGTAGCTCAGATATTGATATATAGAGATTTGCAACAATTTTTTTTTTAGAGATATGTTTTTAGCAAGATTCCATTTACTTGCAGAATTTCATAAGTTTTCCTTGATAATTGTGTTTGTTCATGACAAATTTGATAGGAGTATTTTTGTGTTTCATTTGAAACCTTGAATCTTCAGTTTCCTTAGTGTGCATGCATCATTACTTCTTTTAGAATCAGAGGTCTTAGTTTGTGTTGCAATTTTTGGTAAATGTGTCAAAAAATTAACTTTCCTTACAAATTTATTAATTACTTAACCTTTCTGAGAAATGCTCATGTGAGAAGGAAGTGAATGATTTTGTGTAAGCAGAACTTCTGATAGATTTTTGTGAATCACCACAGTTTTATCATCATAGTTTTGTTGAATCACCTCCTAGAATAGTTTTAGTTTTAAGACAATCTAATCTATCTTTACTCTTTTCCATACTCACCATTAGTTTTAGGAGGTATTTTAAAGGGATCTGGCTCATAACCCAAAGATTTGTTTCTCTTTCTGAGTTTACCCACAACTCGAGTTTCATTTCCATGTTGCACAGGATTGCATAAGCACTAGTACTTATTTGCTTTGCAGAAGCGGGTGCATCCTTTGTGACAACAATTATATAAACAAGGATGTTACAAAGGGTCATATGTGGTCCTAAGGGGTCGCACATGTCTTATAACACATGTGCTACCCCTTAGGACCACCCATGACCCCTTAAGACACTATTGGGTCCTAAGAGGTACATTATACACATTAGGATGCTACAAGGGGTCATATGTGGTCTGAAGGGGTAACACGTGTGCCAACACATGTGTGACCCCTTAGGACCACATATGACCCCTTATAACATACTACTATGTACGTTCTCCATGTTATTGGGTCATAAGGGGTATTTTATATAAACTAGGATGCTGCAATAGTTCATATGTGCTCCCAAGGGGTCACACATGTGTTCTAGCATGTGTCACTCCTTAGGACCACATATGACCCCTTAGGACACTATTGAGTCTTACGGTATCAAAAGGGGTCCTAAGGGGTACATTATACACACTAGGATGCTATAAGGGGTCATATGTGGTGCTAAGGGGTCACACATGGTCCTAAGGGGTACATTATACACACTAGGATGCTATAAGGGATCATATGTGGTGCTAAGGGGTCACACATGTGTTGTGTGATCCCTTAGAACCACATATGACCCCTTATAGCATCCTAGTGTGTATGATGTGCATGCTATTAGGTCATAAGGGGTATGCTATATAAACTAGGATGTTACAATAGGTGATATGTGCTCCTAAGGGGTCATAAGGCGTAACACCTTAGGACCACACATGACCCCTTAGGACACTATTGGGTCCTATGGGGTCAAATCGGGTCTTAAGGGATCATTATGAGTCATACGATATTATCTATTAAGGTATTATTATGCTTCATTACAATCATAAGAGGTCATTATAGTTAGCATAGATCTTAAGGGGTCTTATTGTGTCATATGGGTTATTATAAGTTATACATGTGAGGATGCTAAATTGGGTCAAAATATGTTTTAACATGTATTCAAGGATCATTCATGGTTTAATAGAGTCTTCGGTTGTTCTAGTATGTGTTCAGGTGTCCTAAGGTGTATGTATGTATGTATGTGTATGTCACATTTATTTAAGTAATTAACCATTTAAGTACTTAAGTAATCTTGTCCTAAGGTGTTGTGCGTTTGTGAATGTGTATGTCAAATTTATTTAACTAATTAACAACTAAAAAAATCGACCATTTAAATGTTCAAAACTAATATATTATTAAACATTAAAAAAAATTAAAGCTAAAATATTATTAAGAGTGAAAAAACTAAACAACTAGAAAACAAATAAACTATACACTTTTTTTAATGAAAAAAACAAAAAAATTAATATTTTACTATTAATAAATTTAAAAAACAAAAAAAATTAAAAAATGCTTACCCTAGAAATGCTTCTAGGGAAAACTTTAAGAACCCCCCCCCCTCCCCCTCGGACAAGGTGTTAAAACTTGACGAAAGGTTTATAATTGCCGAGGAAAATATTAATTTTACTGGAAAAATTTTGTGGTTTACGGAGAAAAAATAATAATCTACATTGGCGAATCATTTGTGATCGCTCAAAGTTTGTGAAAAATCCTGGCAAATTGTAATATTTTTAAAACCAAAAAATATTTGCATGGGCGAATTGTAATGTTTTTAAAACTAGAAAAAGTATTTGCGTTGGAGATTTCAACCTATTTTCAGACCAAAAAAAACAAAAATTGGCGATTTCAATGTATTTTCAAACCATAAAAAAAAATATTGGTGATTTCAACCTATTTTCAAACAATAAAAAAAAATATTGGCGATTTCAAGCTATTTTCAGACCATAAAAAAAATATATTGACGATTTCAACCTTTTTCCAATTGATGATTTCAATCTATTTTCAAACCATAAAAAAAATATATTGGCGATTTCAAGCTATTTTCAAATAATAAAAAAAATATATTGGCGATTTCAACCTTTTTCCAAAATGTAAAAAAAATATATTGGCACCTCAGCAGTCCGAGTCAAGTCATTCAAACACATGGCACATTGTCATCAACTCTCTACCTGAAAGACTTCCCATTAGAAAATCTGATGACCTAGCGACAAGCCCTCACGACTCTATCTCTAGCTCACAAGCTGAAAATGCTAAGCCTTCATAGCCTCGAGATCTAGCGATTGAGGGCAACTGAACTGCCACTCACCAATTCTCGACCTCAAAATGTTAAGTCCTCTTCACCGCAACAACTTGGAGATAGCGATAAATTTAACCCTTGTCACGTACTCGCCAACATAAAAGTGTTTATCTCTTAATCGCTATCACTTCACTCGCAAGCTCGCGGCTTGATCACGTCTTCAGACATTTAACCTCGTGAGCTGGTGATAACCATAACCACAAACTATCTAGTCGCTAGCTCGCGACCTAAAAATACTAACATTAAACAAACATGAGAGCTAGCAACAATTGTAAGAAATGAGTTACTCACTAAATCTCACGGTTATAAAGCATGACATCAGACCAACTCGAGGCCTCACGACTAAAGCAATTTCGTTAACAATCTCCAGCTCGCTAACATAAAACGCTAACACCCAAAAACCCAGAGACCTTGCGATGTAAACCCAAGCCAACTTGTCGCCATCTCATGACTTGATCACGTCTTCAGACATTTAACCTCACGATATGGCGATAACCATAAAACTTAACCACAAATTATCTAGTCGCTAGCTCATGACCTAAAAATACTAACAATAAACAAACGCTAGCGACAACTATGGTGGCAAACTAATATGTACGAGTAATTTTTAAGGCTTGGATGTCGACCAAGACTCATTAATGAGGGAATAAAATCATAACAAAATCATTCACATAAGACGAGCCTTAGCAAGATGCAATGGATTTAATAGACATGACTTCTAGAGTCTAGAGTCACGTTGAAAAGCACCAAAATGATTATTTTTCACATGAATGAGCATCACCAGATGAAGTATTAAAAATTTATAAATACAATGGAGTGATGACCTAATTAGTAGAAGAGAAAAGAAACCTTTTTCATTTTCTGAGAGTAGTTTTTTCCTCAGAAAGGAAGATGATGTTTGAGCAAGATCATGAACGGAGTTGTTGTGGCTCCGTGATACCGGATTTTATTTATTTATTTATTTATTTCTCCTATGTGAGTTTGTTTATTCTTAGAGGGGTTGTGAAAGTGAGAAGGATTTCCAGAGGGGGCATGAAAGCCTTTTATTATCAAGAAAGGCCACGCATGGCACATCCTCTGCTTCTACTCCGCCACTAGATGGCAGGGGGTTCGAAGAAGGAGCCCGTAGAGGAATGAAAGAAGGATTTGTTTGGGTGGGGAGTGGCAACCAATCATCTTTGTGATGACATGGAAGTTGCGACCCCTCCCTAGCATATTATGTTTACCCTAAAGCTCCTCTTTCCACTTTCTCTGATCCTGGGCATGAAGGCTCGAGCTCGAGGACCCAATATCCCTTTCAAGAATGGAAATGATCTATTGGACAGAACGTAACATCTCACACTCCATCCGAAGGCATTAGGGTGATAATGCATGGCTCAAGTAGTTTTCCTTCAACCATTTTTTAGTTGAAAATTTTGATTCACGACCAACGCATTGATAAAGAATATTTTTGTAATAGAATTGCATATGGCCTTTTAGGCCTAACTGTTGAGAGTAAATACTTTGTTGACATGTGTCTCTTGGCCTAAATCTTTTTGCTCCCTTTTCTTCTATAAAAAGGGAAATCAAGGCCATTAGAAGGGTTTCTTTTTGGGGGGTCTCTTGAGGGTTTCAAAATTCTAGTGCCTTTGGGGTTCCTTTTCTAGTTCTAGTAGTGAGTCTAGGTGAAGGGAGCAAGTTGTCTAGTCATTTACAGAGCAAATGAAAAGCATTTAGTGTCAAGCTTTGTGCAGGTTCTTGAAGGATTTATATGTAAATTTATTTTTTGATAGAAGTAATAATTTTATTCAGTAGAAAATAAATTTTGATCTATTTCTCTCCGGTGTATAATTCTATCATCTTTCAAATGAACGAAATCAAGAGTTTTTTTCATTTGTTCCATTGTTATGGTGTATGTAATTTTTCATTTAATGCTTCCTATTATGCCCAAGAATGTAGAATTTCTGTTAGTCTGGAATTATATTAAGGATGTACCTCATTATATTTGGTGGGTGGATTACTTAAGGGAAGAGGGTTTTGAGGTCCCAGAAAACTTGTTGAACATATCGATGGATAAGATATAGGAAATCTTGAATGTTCACAGAGGAATATATATATATATATATATACACACACATATAATGGCAAGGATACAAAGGCTAAGATACATGTTGATTATAGGCATGAGGAAATGCCAACTTTATGGAGGAGGGAAAACATGTACATGGTAGAACACCTCCATATATTATACATAAACATCTGTAGCATATAAATCATAAGAGTATTAAGAATGAAAGGATCAAACACCATAATAGATAGCAATACGAAATAATTAGTAAAATATGCATGCAACTCAGTTAAAGGGAATATCTTTTGAGGATCCAATTCCATGATAGATGTTATGGACAAAGAAGTAAGAACATAGTCTAAGGTTGGGTAAGTGAGATCAAATATATACAACACAATGAAAACCCAAACCCTAAACAAGATGTAATAATGAAACACAAATGAGGGTACATCCAAAATCTAATCAAATCTAATATAAAAAGAATGCAATCATTAGATCAGATCTCAAAAAAATCACACTTTCATAATCAAAGGCAAACAAGAAAACATATCCACCCACAATGAATCAACTATTATAATTGGAAAGTCACTTCATCAAGACAATATCAAGACAACAGATCAGTGCCTTATCCTAGGGCATAGAGTCAATTACAATTCAAAGACAACCTAGTAATAAAATTCAATAAGATTCACTTGTAGATAAACAAGAATGAATATGCCATTACATACACAACCCAGATTCATACAAATCATATAATCATGAGATTTGTATTAAAAAAAATGATTTCACTGAAACCGCCCCAAGAACTTTAATTCTTTCCTTGAAAGAAATCCTAGAACAATTCCATAATCTGCCTTGCAGACATGTAAATTGAGAAACCCTTGACCATTCAATTCACAGTGAAAACATAAATTCAACACAAAGACAATTATGTGAAGATCTCAAACTGCAAATGATATTGATATTATATTCATATTGATATCAGAAAGTAAATTCAAAATGCAATTCAACTATGCACTTATCAAATTCTTGCATAGTTGAACTATTATAATTGTATCAAAGTTTTCAACATCAATAAAAGTGGCCAACTGGCCATCCCTCTCTACCAATAAAAAAAAAAGTAGCCATCCCTCTCAAATTAATCTTGGAATCCTTTTATAAGATGAGGATGCAACAAGCTTGGGATTACTCTGAGGAATCTTGGGTAGCAACCTGACATATCTTTTTTTGCTTTAGCATGGCTTTCCACATGTCCACCTCTTTGTCTGTTGGCCAACTGAATTGCTTTACCTCTTCCAACTTTGCAACTGACTATGTACATCTGGCATCTGTAGCTGCCTTGGCCTCAACAATAAAATTTGTATGGTCAACCTCAACCTTATCGTTAAAGAAATAGACATCAACCTGATCATATATATGCTTGATTATTTCTTCTCCCTCCAGAATCAAATCAAATTCACTGGTCCAATCATAAACTAATTTCAATTCTCAATTACTACCATAAATTGAAGACACCAATTTACTATAACCTTCCCCAAATGTCTGCAATTTTTCATTTATAAGCACATCCTTCCCTGTGAAAAATGCATAAGCTACATTCATTACCCCCACCATGTCTTTAGTGTCATTTTGGGAGGGAACTCGTTACTATACAACATTGCAGTATCCATCTTATCCATTAATTTGCTTCTTCTTGACCAAACATTGAACAAAGTCCATGAAAATCGATAGCCTCAGAGGATTTTACTTGCCTTTTTCAAAGAAATGTGCAAATCGTGAACTGCCATCAAGTTTCCTTTCAATATATTAATCCTACTTTAAAGAATTTCTGACACAATAGAGATAGCCTTGACATTTTGTTCCTTTTCAAGATTTAAGATTTTCTTTGTGTATTCCCCCATTTTTGTTGTCACATCAGCTAGTATTTCTTGTACTTGTTCTGTAATCTATATTGGAGGGGGCTCATTTGTAATTTTTTGTTTCAACTCCACTAACTCTTCCTCCAGAGAGGCCTTCTTCATTAGTGTCTCTTCTTATTTTTTAGCTAATGCAATCAATTGGTTATATGTTTATGTGTATCTTCTTGACAAATCCTCTATTTTTGATAAATTCAGGAAAGAAACTTGAGTAAAAATTGAGGCAATCTCTATGTCACCTGTGTTCTGCAAATTCCAAATCATTCTGTCGGATTTCTTTTCTACTTGGATATTTAGAAGGTGGGGATTTTGAGTGGAATGGGCCAAAGACCAAGAAGCAAGTGTCTTTGACTTAGGATTAAATCTTGAACCTCTTATTACATCTCCAATTTCAAATTTAGTTTTAAACAATGGGTCCTCTTGCTTCCTAATATGATCAATAATAAAAATAGACTAGATATCCCAGTCAGGCATCACAATCATACCAGTACTCTTAATCAATCATCTTGGCTGATCCACAATTATTTTCTACCTGTTAGGGTCATATTCATGTAGTGCCTTGATAATCTCCTCATTCTTTTCTACATTTCCTTCCTCTATGATCAAATTGTCTTAATTAATTTTGTTTCAACCTTCTTCAAAAATTTTTAAATTCATCTGACTTAATAAAGTCATCATCTTTCATGAACTCATTTGACAACATCACACGCTCATGAAAGCCTTGAGCAAGGGCTTCATTTGTTTCTCCGTATTCTTCATTCTACCTAGCTTCTCTGAGATGTCTCCTTATTTGATGAAAGTAGTGTCCTTGTTATGTAACAACTACTCTAGCAGGATCTCTCCTCACAATTTCACCCACCTCTTTGGTTTTTTTTTCTTTGTAGGTGGCACTCTGGCAGATTGAACTTCATCTCCACTCCCTACATCATCAGTAGACACAATAAGTGGCCTCTTGCCATGTGAATATTGTCCATCTTGGGGGTCTTGTTGTTGAGCAACCACTTCTAGAATTTGAGGCATTTGTTCCATTAGAGTTTCATATAAACTCATCATTTTGTTAATCCTCTCCAAGTATGGGTTATCGGGGCAAAAATTTGAGAAACTAGGGTCAACATCCTTCAATTTTTCTTCAACTCTCATCATTTTTTTCATTTTCTTCTCTATTCTTGTACTTCCTCTTTTCTCAACAAATTTCTAACCACACATTGATAATGCAATGGTTCATGGTTCTTTATTGTGGCCCAAGGTGTCATTTTTGGCAATGCACGTTTAATAAATTGTTCAAGATCACAAAATCTAGACACGACATTAACCAACGTATGTTGTTTAAGGAAATTGTTTACTTCATCAAATGAATTCCTACCAATGGTAAAATCAGGCACAACCCAAATCCTAGGAATAAAATAACCCCTCCTGTGTTTCTCAAGGTATTCTTTTTTAACTAGGGTCAATTGCCAAATAAACTCCATAAATTCAACCCTAATTGGAAAATTTTTTGGTAAAATATGGGGAGGCTGAGGACACCCATAGACTCTGATCACAGTAAAGTTATCAAGAAAGAAATAGTCCCCCTAGTTATGTGAAGTAGACCAGTTTGGAACATACTGGTAAGGTCTTAAAACTCTCCTAACATTAATTGGCAATGTTTTCCTATTTATTCCTAGCATTTACATAATTGGCAAAATAATCCAATTTTCAAAGTAAAGGAAAGAAAAATGGGGAGAACTATTGTCCCAAACCTGGTTTCCTCTTTGTATTGGCATTAAGATACCAAATTCTTCTTTGAATAGCTCCAATTATTTATCCATGAACTTAAGATTATAGAACAAGATTAAATGCATCAACAATGAATAATGCTTAAATGTAGGGTTGGGTGCACCACTCTAAATTTCAACTAGAGCATTATGAATGTGTTCAACCATATAGCCCATATAATAATAATCTTTGTTAACATTTGGGTGTTGAATGTTCATATCCATCATCAGTAATTCAGCTGACACTATTGAATCTCCATCAAAACCCAAGACTTTGCATAATCTATAGATTTTACAATGCATATAATGGTGGAAAGGTGTGATGTCAAATGGTGGCTTGATACTATATGGAATTCTAACTGGTTTCCTATCTACCCTAGGCATGTATCTTGGCATTGCATGCTTCTTCATAGGACCTTTGTATTTGTCATAATCCTTTGTAATCCGATCGAAATCTATATCCATACATGCAACACCAATAATCTGGACAACTTCAATGAAGCTAGCTCTATTAATTGAAACTAGACTGGTTCTTTCTTCTAATTACCCTAGATACTAGGCAATAACATTTGGCCAACTCTTTGATTAAATCCACATCATCATACACAGCTGGTGCAATTAACTTTGCCACATTTAAATCCCAAGGGTTTGACATCAGGACAACCTTAACACTATTATTCCAAAAATAATGAAACACATCAGTACCAGACATATAAAGCATGGTCGGGTTTCTACATTGGCTCCATAAATCTTTCCATGCCATTTCATTTGCATTCAAAGCAATGGAAGTCCCTAACAACAAATCTACAAATTCTTCTTTGTATTTTTTATCCTTCTTTTCCTCAGTGGCTTGGGCTTGGAACCTCCACTTGTCGTTGCCTTGCTCATTTTAGCTGTAGGAGAAAAACTTAACCAATTTTCTAAAATTTTCCCACACACAACACTTCGATTTCTCCAACGTTTCCGCAGAGCTCAATTCACTGGATTACTTCAAAGATAGAATGCAATTATATAAAATCTTGGCTCGATCATGCAATTTAGAATATTTGGGTATCTTTACTTGTCTCATTAATTGGCACATTTGCATGAACTAGCTACCGTGACATTAATTCAGACTTGAAGTGCCGGAGCGAAATTTGAATTCATGCCCTTCTATTTTATTGTCATTCAAAACTATTACAAAACCCAACAAACAAGTCCACATGTCAATCCCTGATTGCTTAGCACCCCTTTTTCCCTTTTCTATCTCAGTCAATTTTTAGAGTGTCACTCAAGCATGTGGAAACAACTCACAATCTTGCATGATGAACTGCACTTCCTTCAATCTCCTTCGCAAGCTAGCGACAAAGCCATTCCCCATCTTTAATCGCACACTCGCAACCGATTATAACAATTTGGAAAGTAACCAGAAAGTTAGCGATAATGCTACCAAATCCTCTTAATCACAAAGCAACCCCGTTTACAAATCCTCAAAGAATCTTGCGAGTGAGTGACAACCATTGATCTTCATCAAGCCCTTCAGTCTCAATCCCCCAATACCATTCGGAATATTCTTTCTTTGCCTGCGAGCTGGCGACCACTGCAAATATAACAAAACAACTTATTTCATTGCAAGCTCACCACTCAAAACTTAACTTGACTTAAACCCTTGCAAGCCCACGATAACAAGACACTTAAACACCATTGGATTCTCGTAACACTTTTTGACTTAAGACTTACAAACCCATGAGCATGCGATAACCACAAAATCAGACCAAAAATTACTTGTCACCGGATCGCAACATAAAATGCTAAACAACTTCAAAACCTATGAGCAAGCGACCAAACCAACTAAGATGTGATATGAACCACATCGTATGATCACAAATTAAAATGACTTAACTACAAACATGTTGTGACCTTGCGATAACATAAAATCACACTTAGTCGCAATCTCGCAACATAAAATGGTCAAGTGCAAAACATCTTGCAAGGTAGCGACAAATAAAATCTCCCAGTACTCGCAAGCTCGTGACTTAAACTGACTTGATGGCAAAGGACCTGCAAGCTAGCGATAACCATAAAATCTCAAACTATTTATCTCTTAACTGCAGCGACCCAGCGAGTACCAACAAAAATTGATAGTCATTCACTCTCCAATGTTCTATGTTACCTTCATAAATAGGCACAAGCACTAGCACATCATGTCCATTAATGACTTACTCTCTAACTCTCGCAACTATAATGCATGAAATCAAACGACCAAAGAAATTTCATTAACAATCTCCATCTCGCTAACATAAAATGCTAACACCCAAAAAGCTAGAGACCTCGTGATTTAAACACAAACCTACACTCACTAAATCGCCACTTAAATTGTTAAACATGAAATTTATCTGCGAGTTAGAGATGAAACATTAAACATGTCTCATTGTCTGACCAACTCTTTGACCATAATTGACGTTGACATGGACGAATAAAGAGAGGACAACTCAGATTTTCAACGCACGACAACTTCGGTTTACTAGCCAACTAAGACAAAAAACAAACACAAAATCCTAATCATCATGAAGATGACCAGAAACCATGAAAAGATACTTCCATAAAACCAGAGGATAAACCCACGACATGAATCGAAGCTCAACATGACTTAGCCAAAAAAATTGCATTCCTAACAAGAGTTGGCATTTTGGAAAAATGGAAAAAATGTTGTTTTAACATCATGTTAAGCATTTATTGTAGAATAGTAGAAAGGTTCTAACAGTTATGTAATATAAATAATTTAATGGATCTTGTGACACAAATTGTTGCATTTCATGTTCAGCATAATGTGGAACCAATTTACTAATAATTCAATTGTTCACTAATAATTCAAATTCACAATTAAAAATATGAAATAAGTATTCGTTCTGATTGACAAATTCAAGAAATGCAATACAAAAAATAATCAATGACAACTATATTATTGAAAATTGTAATATGACTAAAGAAATGTAGTATAAATACCTATAAACTGACTGCTAATTCACTTCAGTGACTCAGTCTGAGGCTTCTATATCCCAAATGGACTCAAGATCCTGAAAAATGACTAGTACTAACAAGTTCATCTTCATTTTGAGTTGGGTATTCAAAAATTTCTTCGTCTTCATGTTGACTCTGAGTCTGCGATCCATCATTTGTCTAATCTATGATTTAAAAATCCCTAATGCACTAAAAAATCTCTCATCTTCCACTGACCCCAATATCATTATTTGACATAAATCAACAAGTTTGAAATATTCTGGTATTACATTATGTAATACTTCACTCTGATCTATCCTTTTCCAAAGCCTTGTGATTGATCCAGGTTCAAATAGATTCTCCAAGTTATCCAACTACTGTTTCATACACAATGTTGAGCATTTACATTGTTTTTTAAGATAATTTGAATTTAAAATTCCTTCTATTGGTTGTCCATTGCAATATGCATCTTTTGAAAATGTCAATATCAATTCCTCTAGTTTTTTATGAAACACCTTTGCATCATTTGGATTATCTCCAATTGAATGCCAAAATTGAGGATACTCACAACCCGTGGCTTCAAGTATTTCTTCTCTAGGGAATTTTTCACAAATCTCAGTTGAAAGTTTGTATGCAATAGACTTCAAATTAGCACTAACAGATTTAACAATCCTGTCAAAATCTTCCTTTTAACTGGTATTGCTTTGCCTCGCTTGCCCGTCTTAAATTGGTGCATTGGCCTATGAAATCCTTTTGCAAAGACACATAACTCATTTATTGAATTAAAATGTTAAAAAAATACAGCATGATTCAAATCTATAATTATCTGGTACCTAAAAAAATTTGGGCTTCACCCTGTTAGATCTTAATATAGACCATCCAAGCCCAAGCATGTCATTTTATGTAGAGTGCTATACTCATTGATATACATAGTTCTGTCTTGGGATTTCTTAACAAGTTTGTTAATTGAATCCAGTATGGGAAGAAGACTAGCTAAAGTTAACAAAGTATCTATATCACTTAACTTATGTAAGAGATCAAGAGATTTGTCTACTGTGAGGTGTTGCTCGTACATTCATCTGATCAAGGATTGATATTCTGTTAGAACTTTTTCCGCTAATCCATGCAAGGAGATCCATCTGGTCTCAACATCCCTGAGAAGCTTGTTTCTTGTTGTTACTCCCTCAACAAAAATATGAAATTCTGCAAAACATTTAGGACTTCGATAGAAGTATGAGTGGAGCTCATGGACTAGATCTTCAACTTTTGACACTATAGGGAAATTGCTTACAATTCTATATGCTAAATTCATTCGATGGGCCACGCAGTGAATCTCAAGCATGTATGGTGCAATACTAGTTTATAATATTGCACAAAGACCGGTCCTTTGACCTTGCATTACTGCAAATCCATCAGCTCCAACACACCAACTTCTTGGCAATTGTCAAGTCATCCATACCAGCAATTTCATTCAAAGCTTTCTTAACTTCCAAATATAAATTTTATGTTGTAAAATTGCCCCTCATTTTACAAACATAGAGTAGATGAGCTCGGCGGACATGTTCTTTTATGGTATACATATGCATATAGACCCAAGCAATGTTATCTACCATAGTAACTTCATCTGTGGATAATGAAATGAATTTTGACTATTGTACACTCTCCTATAAATTTTGCTTTTCCACCTCAGCGAGACAATTTTCCATTTCCCATCCAACGTTTATTCACCAATGTGACATAGGATAGTGAGGAACATTAAAAATAGATAATAAATTACTATATTCTAGAAAATCTTTCATAGGACGCCCTCTTGAAAGAATATGAAAAATAACACTCATCTCAACAGTCTTTGCCAAGTTTGCATCTTTCGTTGAATGTTGAAGCCCAGCCTTGATTGTATTTCCACTATTACCAATCAGAGTCATTTTGTGGTTATGCTCTTCATACTCTGTGGCATTCTTAACATGAAGACATTCTTGTTTTTATTTCCATCTTACTACTGGTCTTTCCTTTCTGTCTATGATTTGTATTTCATAAACCTTACCAATATGCTTTTCTATGATGTCAAGCTTTAGCTACATCTTCTTCTCTCTTTTGGTTTTCCAGATACAAATCTTACGCCTACATTCTATTGGTTGTTCATCATTGTTTGGGACCGGTTCAATGAATGGGTACTTTTCTACCCATTCAATATTAAAACTCCTTGTCATTTCCCACTCCCGCCCCATTTTTACTTTTCATTTCTTTTCTTCCTACCAACATCATCTTCAGTACTAGCATTTTTATCCAAGTGAATTATCTCATTATGTGTATCCCTTAGAACATCTTCTGTCATCCAGGTATTGTCATCCTCATTCGATGCATTTAACTCAATGACAATCTCACCTTGTGGTGGTGGTGAGCTACTGTGAATGGCTTTTGCATCTGCAAAAGTTGATGGACAAGAAACTTTGCCAATTCCAAAGTAAGACTTTATGGTAGTATCTTTAAGTTTTGGGAATTTTGATGGCCTCCCAATCCCTTCAGTTTCACTGCCCTCAGGAGTCTTACCCTTGTCCTACATCCCAATCCCTTCACCACCCTGAGGAGTCTTAGTCTCACCCTTGTTTAACATCTCAATCCATTCACCACCCTGAGGAGTCTCACCCATGTCTGACATCTTGAGTCTTGACCTCTCACTATGAATTAAAACTAATACTATCAAGTATGAAGAAATGATTACTCACCTTTATGCCTTCTCAATTCTTTGAATCGGGAATCAGGAATGCATGGAACTGTGTTGCAGGATTGTAACTCTGGCCCTCCGCCCTACAATCAACTTCAATGTTCCAACTCAAATTGTGGAATGCGAATCAAGAGCTCCCAAATTTACTAATCAGACACAAACAAATTGTAAGAAATAGTGTTTCAAACTTTCAATTGTATTTATATCAATCCATGATTTAATTCCGCGGACGTTTCAAAATGCATCTTGATTTAAGTGGAGCGAAATGGGTCGTCGAATGTTTATAATGTTTTAATTGATATTGGCGAATTGGGCCTCATTATGCTTAACATGAAATTTAACAATAGGCGAAATGGAACAACATGTGCAATGAAGATTTAATTTACCGTTGGCGAAATAGGTTCTGGGTACAGGGTCATTTCGCTATTTATGACGAATAACGGAAGCGATCTAATACCCACGTCTGAGTGATTCCAAGCGAATATTACAGACATCCATGTGGAATGGTATGTGGTCAATGGCGAAGCTAGAATAGAGTGGACCATTAACCTCTAAATTATGGGCGATTTGACCATTGTGTTACCCCAGACTATTCGCCATTTCTTGAAAAATGAAATTGCAGAATTCGCCAATTGGTGAAGATTCGCCACTAAATAACTCTCTAGATGGATCCCTGCTCCTATGCTCTCCTCTCTCATTGCTCAATAAGCCTCTCAATGCCAAATGAGGGGTTATGGTTGTTTTGTAGCTTATATAGGGCAAGGGTGTCTGGTCGGAACCCTGTTGCCATGCCAACGCTTTGTGGCTACCACATTGGTTTGGTCAGATGCGTTCCGACCGGTTGGAACCATTCTGATTGAATCTCTTAGGTTAGCCCCAATTCCAATATAGATTCATACTTTTACCCTATATTGTATTTTAGAAAGATAAAGTAGTAAGTTAAAGGGTGAGTCTTCCATTAAAATTAGGAGAGATTCAATCTCACACACTGTGCTTGAAACCACAATTTTGTAAACTTATTGATTTTGTAAAATTTTCAACCAACACTAGTAGAAAATGAAGAATAAACTAGACAATTGAGTACTTCTTGGGAATGTATTGTACAGATCAACTATCTAAGTGAGATAAATACTTGTCATTGATATATTTTAGCTACAATATCTCCTACCAATCATTGTTAGGAATGCAAATCTGATGCATTGTTAAAAAAAAAATGACTCCTTCAAGTTTGGAAACTTAAGAGAAAATGGACTCCCTCAAGTTTGGAAACTTAAGAGCGACGATCTATCCCAAGATGTTGAAAAATATTGAAGATAAGGTGAAGTTAATCAAATGATGTTTAAAATAGGTAGGAGGAAATTTTAAGGGCGGGAGAATATATTCACAATAAATCTATACATATAGAAACTAGACTCCTAAAAAGATTAATGATTCAAGTAAAGTCTTCTAGAGAGTGAAGCTACACAACTATTCAATATCTTTTGGAAAAGTATATTAAATAGCATTATCATGTAGATTGTTTTGGTGTGATTGAAGAGATGAATTTTGTAATATAGTAGTCAATATTATCTTTAGCTTTGAGTTATATCCATGATGTATTTCATGTGTCCTTGTTAAAAAGTATAACCTATAAGTTTACATCTATTTTTTATTGTCATTCATTTTATATTCATAATTTGGAATAGTGGTGGCTTTAGAATTTATTATATTATTGCCATTTGCAAATGACTAACAAAGTAATCGAGTAGATCGAGTAGAGTGCTACTTAGAAAATTAGTTGAGATGCATGTCCCTTTTTCGCATTTTGACCGAGTCATGAACCTCTTTTGTTTACGTGTCGAAGGCGATTCACCTTTAAAACTGGGTAAAAGGAGACATCTTTTCGCTTTCACTTTTCAAGTAATTTTCTTTGGTTACTTTATGCTGGCATGTTATGGGAAAAATATTTCACTTTTCATAATGAAATATGTAGATAATCGAGCCTTTCTTTAGGGCCCTCTAAAAGAATTTGACGAATCTTCAGAAGAACTCGATAAAAAAAAAAAAAAAAAATCTTACAAAGATGATTATAAACAAAAAAAAAACTTCAAAGAAGAAAAAAAATTAAAGATTTTGTTGATAAAAATGTTTCTCTTTCTTCCATTTCTCAGAAAATGGTAAAGGTGCTATCCTTAAAAGAACTAAACAAAGAAACTGATACATATTTGGTTTTATCTAACATATTAATAAAACTATGGCCATTACCATTTTTTTATTATAACCGATTCAATGTACCCTCCCGATACGTAGGTATAGGAAATTTCATTTTGCATAGCCCTGTGACGAGCCAAGTTGCTGAATATTTCTTTGATGCTTGTCTCAGTGATGGGCATCAAAGACTATCTTTCACAGCTCCACCCAGTATGTCTTTCTTTGCCAAAATGGTCAACCTCGGCGATCAAAGTCTTGATCAAAATCAGGATCACCTTTTTGAATGGATATCATCAAAATGAAATAAAAAAAGCTTCCTAGCACTCGAACTTGAATATTGAGTGAGAGCTCTAAGCAATGGATCCCCTCTTGTAGATGTGATAGAAAAAAATGAGATTTTCTAAAACTAAAGATGGAAATTATTTTACGGAAATACATGATCCTTTACTGATTGGGCCATTCCGTGGGTCGATGAATCAATTTAAATCACTGTGGATGCTACTTCCAGATGATTCTACCGAGCAATTAGAGAAAAATGCCCATGATTCTACCAACCAACTTGATCAAATTTCCTTAATTCGACCAGAAAATAAGGAGAAAATTGTTCAACCACGAACGAAAAAATAAAAAATCTTTCCAAATGATGGCGCAATCAAATTCATATCTTCTTATTAGAAGAACAAGAAAAAAGGAAATTCTTGGATGACACTTCATTGGCAAATTTATTGTCAAGATTTGAAGTTGTTTATCTGAAAGATTCAGCCAAATATGTGTTGAAAACATTGACAGCGACGCCTCTAACCAGACGAATAGAAAAGGAAATCGCTTCTTGCAATAAATTTTTTTTCATTCAATATTTATTGCAGATTTTTCTTGAAACCACCAGTATGAAATTAGAATTGCTTTGTAACATTCTTCCTACGGAGCAGGCTTTACTTTATGAGCAATTTTTTTTAAAGAGCTCAGATGAACTACCAAATTATTTGGTATGTATAGATACTAAAAAGATCCCTCAGGAGATTTCAGATAAGGACCTTCCTTCTAAAAAGAGCAATGTTAAAAAGAAAAACAAAAGGAAACTTGACCAAGATTTTCAAGATTTTTTTGATTTCTATGCCCTTTATCTCAAATTCATGAAATTGAAGGAGAAAGAGGTTGTTAATGATTATGAACCTCGAATCCAAGACTTTAATAGGTGCATTATGCCTAAATGGCCCTCAGCCATAATATCAGGAATTTATGATACTATGTGTGTCAAAGATTGTCTGGAAACTCGTCCAAAAAGGGCTTGGCATCTAATTGTTATTAAACCCTTTGATAAAATAAAAGATCTAGAGCTTGAAGATGAACAAAAAGAGAATTAAAAAGGAATTTTGAAAGGCTTCTTTCGATGGGTCAAAGATGAGAAACAACAATCAGAAGAATAAGAGCAAATACCAGAACAAGGAATAACGAACAAAGGAGAAGACGAAGCAGAGGAGGACCTCTTAAATAAAGATATACATGTCTTTAGTTATCCATATGAAGGAGATTTTTCATAGATTTTTAGTCAAAGGAGTTGTCCGTTCTCAAAGATGAAAAGTATTAGTGGTCAACAATTGGATACCCAGACCACAGTCGAGTCTTTTTGAGAGACTAAAAGAAATGATGCAAAAGCCACGTCGCAAGCCAAATCCTAAAAGGGAAATCAAAAAAGATATTTTGATTTCAAGACTCATAATATATTTTGACAAATATCAGGATCGAAAGCAAAAGAGAGAGGAAAATCATTGCCATCAAATAGAGTAGGGCTTCGATTGAAAATTGCTTCATTATCTCAGAGCGGGTGTTTTATTCACACATAAATATCTTCGAAAAAATATTATATTTCCCTTCATTAATAATAGCCAAAAACGTTGTTCATGTTTTATTATTTCAGGCCCCCCAATGGGAGCGGGATTTGTCCAATTTGAATAGGGAATTTTATATTAAATGTAATTACGATGGATATGAATTGATGGACATTGATGTGCCCAAAGATGGGATGAAAGAATGCCTAAAAGAAGGTATTCAAATAAAGATTGTATACCCCTTTTGCTTGAGACCTCGGTATGAATCTACCCCCCAATCTACTGACACTGACAACAAAACAACTATTTTTTTATTCATGTATGGAACAGAAAATGAATTGTCTTTCGGTAATCCAACAAAAGTTCCTTCTTTTTGGAGACCTATTGGCAAATGGATTTTGAATTCTACATCTCATCGGGAAAAATCTATTATCGAAAGGATCCATCCTATTATCGAATGGATGAAACCTATCAGCCAATGGATAGAACTCCTTTGCTCAGAAAGAGTAAAGATAAAGATCAACATTCGGCCAGATACTGGGATAAAAAATATTCAAATGAATGACAAGCCTCCTATAATGATTAGGACCACCCCTACATCAAATATTCAGTTTTCTTTGGAAATCATGGAAGATTTATTAGAACCATTTTCAATGCAGATCAAAACAGATTTGGATCTCGCAGATCCAGACAATTGAACAGTTACAATGAATAAGAGAATCAAGAAGATGAATAAAGAATATTTGTTGAATCGAGATATCCATAATAAATTGCGAGTTGACTTCAAAAATCGAATGAATCAACTTTCTCCTGACATAAAATCTAGATTGAAAAAAGGGTTAATTCGAATAAAAAAATTTGGTTCTATTTTCTAAAACAAGAGCGTTCGATTCATTAGGAAGAAAATGTCTTACTTTATGATTTTTTTTCATTTAAGGACAAAATTAGCACTTATCGGTCTCAAAATAAGTATTTTGACTCTCATCAAGTCAAATTTACAATATTACGTCCAAGTGAGTAGAAATATTGAGGCAATTCAAAAAAGATTCACTCCAAATTGAAATATAAACCCTTCTATCAAAAATAAGGAAACTCCCAAAATATCTCAAGCGTATGTATTTAAAAACATATGGCAACAAGTAATAAGCATGAGAGGCTCCTATGCAAAAGATTTATTAAAATCCAGAGCATCGTATCCTTTCATCAAACAAAATATCAAGGACTTTTTGGATTCGCAAGGACTATTGAATTGTAATGATCCTCGAGATTTGACTGCTAAGGATTGGAAGCAGTGGTTGAAATGGTGTGTTGGCTACAAAATAATGCTGCAGAAAAATTAAAAAATAATTTGTAGCCGATTCGGATGGAATGACTTTGCATCCTTTTTGGGAGAAAAACAATTCGCGTGTTTTTTGAGGCGGTTAAAAAACTACATCAAGCATCATAGATATGAGATTTTCTCTTATAGTTATCTGGATCATTCGAAATAAGATAATCACGGACCCGTAATTCAATACATACTAGAACCAGATTATCAAGCTATTACCAATTTTCAACAAATGAAGAATCTTGGGTACTCCAAGAAGAAGAGGAAAAATAATTTCAATTCTTCGAAAAAGAATAATTTCGATTACTCGATAACTAAGAAGAATTCATATTACAAATTCCAATTGTTGGTTGTTTCCAGATATAAGGAAAAAAAGTGAAAAAGCCTCAAACCTTGATGACCTTTTTCCTCCGGATATAATCAGAAAACACATCAAACACATGTGGGAATTCAGGGAAATTCAAATAGCGCAAGATTTCGATATCGATTCTTATGTAATGGAAAGTCTCAAGAAGGGAGAGGATGATAAAAGGAATAAACTCACAAAACTTTGAAAAATAAAAGAGGAAAGAAGACAATGAAAACAAGAACGACAAAATACGAAAGAGCAGAGATTGCAAAAATTAATATTGGCGACTACTCCAGAAGAAGTGAAGAACCTGAAAAGGCTTTCAAGCTAGAAGATGAGCAGAAATGCTTAGAGAGAATGCAAGAACTAATGAAAAGGTTCCAAGAGCACAAAAAAGACATAAAATTTAGACAGGTTGCTCGATAAGCTGAAAAACGTAGACGAGAGAAAGAAAAACAAGAAAAAAAGGAACTCCGAAAAAAACTTTGTGAACGTTTTAAACTTGCAATGAAAATAAATGAATTTATAGTTTGAGACTTCAGAAATATTTATCATCATAAAATAAATTACGATAAGATAAATACAGAGAAAGAGAAACTACGAATAGCAATTAAAAAACTTATTATCAAATGCGATGAGAAGAAAAATTCTCAACGTGATAAGAAGGGATGGGATGAGTTGAAATTAAAATTGGATTCTGGATTTGATAATAAAAATAAAAAGGTAGGCATCACATCAGAAACCAAAAATAGAGCTAAAGGAGAAAATAAACAAGAAATCAAAGATGCAAGGGGTTGAAAACGCTTTGAAAAGGAAGGGGGAAAAGAAGAAAACCCCCAAAGGGGAGTTAAACTAAAGAAAAAATGGATAAATTATCGTATCAAGAAATGGTGAAAAATATTCGCATTTGGAAAACCAAATACAAGCTCAAAAAACTGCCACTTGCTCCTTGGCTTTCCAAGGGCAGAAATGTGTCCCATTTTCTAGATAAAAAGAAACTTGGTAATGAAGTCGTTGTAGCCCAACTTACTACGCCCTATTTGGAAAATGGAGAGCGGGACTTGGATTTATTGGAAACTATTATGTATCTCAAGAGTTGCTTCCAAGATAACAAGAATGATTTTTTTAGAATTTTTGTTGATGAAAGGTGAAGATCTATGCCACTTGTACCAAGGTACTTTAATGACTGATTTTTGATATACAAAATCGCAAGCCTCTTCTTAAAACTAAAGAAGAAGAGAATAAATGTAAATCTTTTTGATAGATCTCAACGACGAAGAAAAAGAAAAACTATTGAGGATGTCAATTAAAAAAATTCAAGTTCTTTTATTTTCGAAGATATTCTTCTTCCAAGATGTTGTAGAGAATTTCAAATTTTGAATCTTTTGAATCTAGAAACCCCTATAGATCAAAGTAAAGAGATACTAAATGACGAAGGTCTAATCGAAAAACCTCTTTGCATAGATGCATGACAAAAAAAATTAGACGTTTTCTTTGGCCTCGTTATCGAGTAGAGGATTTAATTTGCATGAATCGATTCTAGTGGAATACTCATAATGGTAGTCGATCTGTTATGTTGAGGGTACGCATGTATCCCAAAATAGATCATTGGGAACATATGGAAAATAGTTTTTATATTATAAAACAAATTTTTGTTTCAATAAGAGAGATTGTTCAAGATTTGACAAATTGGACCAATAGTTTATTGGGTACAAAGCGTTCATCTATTTTTGGACAAAATGAACCTATAAACCAGGTAGAGCTACAAAAAAAGAATAATTTTTGTAGCATAAGTTCGTCTTTTCCTTCTGGCCGCTCTTCGTGCAATGAAATTCTTACAAAAATGAGAAAATTGATAAGTTCTTTTAGGGATAAACTTAAAAAATTTATAACAGAAAGTAGATATTCTCTTCTAAAATTGATAAGTTCTTTTAGGGATAAACTTATACAATTTATAACAGAAAGTAGAGATTCTCTTCTAAGATTGATAAGTTCTTTTAGGGATAAACTTATAAAATTTATAACGGAAAGTAGAGATTCTCTTCTAAAAAATGAAATGACAAGAAAAAATCTTAGAAAACTTCTAACAAAATTGAAAAACTATCTTTCAAAAAATAAAAGAATAATATCTCTTTCAAAAAAGAAATGGATAAGAACTATTTGTTCTAAAATTATAACTAAGCTAGAAGAAACTATACGTTATTTAGACAAATATGAACCGACTCGGTGGCAAAAAGTAAAGAATTTTGGCAAGTCTTGTCGAGCGGTTTATAGCATCAAGGGGATTTTCGTGCCGCTAGGCAAAAATTATGGACACTATTTTGGGATTCCTGATTGGCTAAAGTTTAAATTATATCATTTAGCTTCTAAATTTGTTATTATAGTTAAAGATTGTTTTAAGTTAGCATTTTAGTCTATTTTTTCTTTTTTTTTAGAAGGTAAAAATAAGTTTTTGTATTTACCAAGTTACTTAGATTCCTTTACAAATTTATTACTAATAAGTTGTGTTGTTTCTGCGAGAACATGCAAATAAATGCATCTCCCGTATTAACCTTCGGGATGAATAAGAATATATTAATGTTCAATAATAGAATAGATCTACACGATCTTTCTTTCGGAGTAGCAGGATTTGAACCCATGATCTCCACCACCCCAAGATGGCATGCTACCAAACTGCACTATACTCCATTATAACAACCAACATTGCATTTTTCTTTTTAATGTCAATTCGGACATTGAATAGAAAAAATACTATTCTCTAAATATTTGTATTGACAATTTCAGGAAAAATAGTCTAATATAGTAATTAAAAAATGTCAAGCCGCCATGGTGAAATTGGTAGACACGCTGCTCTTAGGAAGTAGTGCTAGATAATCTCGGTTCGAATCTGAGTGGCGACAATCTTGTTAATAAGATATTATGGTTTCAATCCCTCACACACACACACACACACACACACACACACACAATCCCTCAATCGATTTAATCTTTCTCTTACAAAATGAATTCTATATTAGATAAAATAAATGGGTTTATTGTGATATTTATAACTCTAGAACATATATCAACTCATGTCTCTTTTTCTCTTTCTTTTGTTGTCACTCTCATTTATTGGGAACCTTAGTTTATAAAAGTAAAGAAATGAGTATTTCAGGAGGAAAGGGCATGATAGTGACGTGTATTTGTATAACGGGAGTATTAGTTACTCGTTCACTCTATTCAGGGCATTTACCGTTAAGTAATTTGCACGAGTCATTCATGTTCCTTTCATGGACTTGCTTCATGATTCATATAGTTATAGAAGTATGGGGCCAGGATGCTTGGTGGTTAGGTGCAATCACCACACCAAGTGCTATGTTAACTCATGGTTTTGCTTCTTTAGGTCTTCCGGATAAACTGCAGCAATCTGCAATGTTAGTACCCGCTTTACAATCTCATTGGTTAATGATGCATGTAAGTATGTTATTTCTCAGTTATGCAACTCTTTTATGTGGATCCCTATCATTGATAGGTTTTTTTGTCATTACGTCCCAAATAAATCAAAAGATTATTATTAATGTGAAGAATTCTCTTTTCTTCAATAAAAATGGGAATTCACACGACCAAGGAAAAAAAGAATTGAAGCATACTTTTTGCCTTTCATTTATAAATTATTGTAAATGGTTATTTACTAACCAATTAGATCAATTGAGTTATCGTGCCATTAGTCTAGGATTTTCTCTTTTGACTATAGGTATACTTTCCAGGGCAGTATGGGCCAATGAAGCATGGGGCTCTTATTGGAGTTGGGATCCAAAAGAGACTTGGGCACTAATAACTTGGATTATATTTGCAATTTATCTACATACTAGAATAAACAGGGGTTGGAAAGGGGAAAAATCGACAATTGTTGCTTCTCTAGGATTTATTCTAGTTTGGACCTATTACTTAGGGGTTGATTTATTAGGAATAGGGTTGCACAACTATGGCTGGTTGATTTAGTAGAAATTAAAAAAAAAAACTACATCCTATGGTTGAGCACCTGTACTTTCATTGGTCAATTTCACCTCTACTTTTCTCTGAGTGCTCCCGCATAGCTCATCCTATGGTTGAGCACGAGTCATTGAATATTGATCTGAATTATTATATATTAAATATTAAAAGTTGAGAACAAAAATTCTTTAATGTGGTGCTTTCAATATTTTGCTTAAGCCTACCTGGTCTTGAATATTGAATTCCTCAAAAATGAATTCCTCAACTCTTTTACAATATATTTATCCATCTGTATGCACTAGAATTCTTTTTGGCTCTTTGAATTCCTTACCAATATGGAAAAGTTGCTCATGCAAGGCCTATGCCTATGTGTTTATTGTAAATCCTTACTCAATTTTGATGCCCTTGATGGCTCTTCTTTAGTAATTTATTGGGAGGGGCTCTTTGATTCCTAGTTTCAGTTACCTTGGCACTTAATTTACATTCACAATAATCTTTGTTGATGTAGACATTTCCAATACTCTTTTTATTGAATTGGTTTTTTGAGATATAGGTGATTTTGTTTGGAAGTAGGAAAATTTTATTAGAAAGAGATAGCTTTCAAATGTATATCTTGTTTATTAATTGAAACAAATCACTTAGATTTCAAAGAATAATGGCTCCTCTAGTCATGATTGAAGATCAAGACAAGAACTTAAAATAACCAACTAATACAAATTTGTTAATTAATTAATAATTAAATATTTTTTCATTCTAGGGAGTTAGTTGTGCAACGGTTCATAAAAGTTTTTATTCTAAAAAAAATTCGAGAGGAGAGGATTCTTGGTTGGAGCTAGAAGATTGGAGAAATGATTGGGTAGAGGAGGGTTGATATGGATTGGGGTTGCAGAGGGATTCTTTAGCATTTGTTCATTTGTGAATTTTTCTAGGTTGACATTTAATATCTTTTCTTATTTTCTTCCCATGATTGGTTGGCTTCTTTGCTATTCAATTAGAATATTGGTCTTCCAGGATCCTTCCCTCCTATATTTTGTTCTTCTCAGTCCCATTCAAGAAGTTGAGTTCGAGCCAACCACTTCATGATTTTTGGTTTTTTAAGCCTATAGGCTTTTACAATCGCAACAAATTTATGTGTCAACATTTGGGAGTTTACAAATAATTTGACATATATTTTCAAATATGTTTCCATTCACGGGATTTGGTTCTACAAGGAGCTGGAAAATTGGAGGAAATTGTAGGAGATTGGAGCAATGGTTGGGTAAAGTATGATTGATTTGGATTAGGGTTGTAGAGGGATTCTTTAGCATTTGTTCATTTGTGAATTTTGATTGCTTGTGACTGGTATATGAATTGTATATTTGTGCATTTGGCTATTGTAATAATCACTTTCAAAAGATTTCTCTAATTCATCAATATACTCTGTAAAATATTGTTATTAAACAATATTTTGTTCTTCTCAGTCCCAGTCAAGAAGTTGAGTTCCGACCAACTTGATCATGATATTTGGCTTTTATGAAAGGTTTGGTTTTTCATGTGTGGTAGAATCATATGTTTTTGTTTTATTTTTTCAATTAAACATAAATGGATCTTGAAAAAATATGTCATTATCTTTATCTTTATGAATAGCTTCTTTTAAATTTTAATACTCATTTGAATTGCAATAATTGATTAATTTAAAAATTAAAAACAATGAATTTATTTTAATTTTAAAATCTGAAACATGCAAAAAGAAAAAGTAGAATAGAAATGTTTCTTATATGTCTAAACAATAAAAGCTTATTGTACTTGAAAGTTATATAAGTTTTAGTTTTAAATTTATTCCTAAAACTAATTATTGATTCATTTAACAACTTAAAAAAAAATTAATTTTAAAATGTGAATTGATTTTCAAGCAAAAACAACAAGTGCCACATAGTGGCTAGTACTTGCCTTGTTTTTCGTATAGTTTTAATAATAATTATGATTTAATTTATTAACTGGAAAAAATTAAAAAATAAATTAAATTAAATTAATAAGGAAAAAGAATAAGTAACTCTTGAAATGAAATATTTTTGGAAAGCTATATTTTTTAATTTTTTTAAAGAATAAGTGATATATTTTTATATTTAATTTTTTCTAAAGTAGTAAAATAATAGTAATAATTTTATACTAATTTTAAAATATTATAATAATAATAATAAAAATATGTGATGTATTAAAAATAATTTAATATTAATAGAAATATAATATAAGATGGTATAATAATATTGTAATTTTAATTATTATATTATTTTTTTATTATTATATTATCTTACATAATGTATTTTTGTTATTATTTTGAAATAATGTATAATTTAATTTTTTTTAAAGTATTATAATTCTATTTAATATTATTTTAAGGAATGCTTCAATTTTAATTTTTGGGACAAAGGAAAGCATAATATATAAATTAAAATAAAAGATTATATATGATAAAATGTTTTAGATCCATGTAATAAAATTAAAAAATATTTTATTCCTATATAAACAACATAATTTTAATTTAATTACTCAAAGCAAATAAAATAGAAATCTATTATGCTGCATCCGAGAAACCCGTGTATAACAGGGAAAAAAGTATTAGCCAATCATTTACAAGAGAAATATTTTTTTTTAATTATAAAGTTAACAAATATGCATGTATACTTTATAATAAATTTAAAAATTTAAAAGAAAGAAAAATATTTGTTTATGATTGGTCAAAATAATTTTTTTAATAACTATTTAAGCATAACAAAAAAGATTTCATTACAAGAGTATTGCCTAAGGGCAAGTACTAATAAAGGTAGAATAGAAATGTTGTTTATATATTTAGATTGATTTATTTTCTTTTTTCAATTTCACAACTAAAAGCATACTCTAGCAATTTAATATCAATTAATTTCTACTAATGCTAAACAATATAAGTTTAACTTTTATTAAAAAATATATAAATAATATGTATTACATAAATAAATATAAGAAAAAATAGAAATATCAAATTACTATCATGATGCTTATTTATTATTATTTATCTAATATATTTATTTTTTGTATTAAGTATCATAGAATCACATCTTAGAATTCTACACAAAGGTGTCCCTCAGAGGGAGTTGAACTTGGGTCTCCACATTGAGAACTCAATGCTTTAACCAGCTAAGCTCAACCCCTTGAGCAGTTTAATATATTTATTAATAAAATATATATTGATATAGCCTTTGTTAATTTTATTATTATTCAAATAATTTTAAAATATTTTATTGATGTTTCAAATTATTTCATAAAGGTTAAACCCTTAATTAAGTATTCGGTTTGATTATCATTAGGGTTTGATAAGCATTAGATTTTGGTTCAATTACTGTCAAGTTAAGGTTAGAATAAAGGTTATGAGTAAGATAATTTTAATTATAAGAAACTTTGAACTATTTTAAAATGTCTATATTTTAAATTTATAGTAAAAATATCATTTCTATTAAAAGAGAGTTTAAGCTATTTTAAAATGTCTTTATTTCATTAGAACAAAATTTCAAGGTAATTATTTCATAAAAATATTGAAATAAGGAAAAAAAATATTCATAAGAAAAGTAAATAATATTTAAGATTTTTTAAATATTTTTAAAAAAAATTAATTGTTGATTCGTTTAACAACATTAAAAAATAAATTTATTTTAATTTTAAAATGTGAATTGATTTTAATGCAAAAAAAAGGGTAGAATATAAATGTTTTAATATATTTATATTAATTTCTTTTCTTTTTTCAATTTCAAAACTAAAAGCATAATCTAACAATTTAATATCAATTAATTTTTACTAATGCCTATAGAGTGTAAGTTTAACTTTAATTTAAAAATATATAAATAATATATATTACATAAATAAGTATAAGAAAAAATAGAAATATTAAATTACTATTGATGATACTCATTTATTTTTATTTATCTAATATATTTATTAATAAAGTATATTTTGATACAACCTTTGTTAATTTTATTATTATTCAAATAATTTTTAAATGTTTTATTAATGTTTCAAATTATTTCATTAAGGTTAAATTCTTAATTATTTGATAAGAATTAAAATAAGATTTTGGCTTAACCATAACTTTACCCTAAACTTAAATATAACCCTAACTTCACCCTTAATATAATACTAACGCTAACCCTTAATACTAACACTTAACACCTATGATATAAACCTTAACCCTTGGCATAATCCTCAATGCAACCCTAATCCTAAGCCTAACCATAATCTTAACCCTATCCCTAACCTTAACCCTAACCATGATATAAATCCAAACGCTAACCATTAGCCTAACCCTAACCCTTAACTGTAACTCTAACCCTCTAATATAACTTTAAATCCTTAACCCCAATCCTAACGTTGTGATATAAACCCTAACCCTAAATACAAAACTAACCATAATCGTAAATCCTAATCCTAACCCTAATCCTAAACCCATGATATAAAGCCTAACCCTGGAAATAATCATAACAATAACACTAAATCCTGATCCTAACAACAATTGTAAACCTAACCCTAACCTTAACCCTAAATCCAAAACCTAACCATTAACCTATCCCTAACAATGATGTAAACCCTTACTGCAATCCTAACCCTAACCATTAACCTAACCCTAAAAGTGATGCAAACTATCACTATAAATTCAATCCATAGCCATAATTATAAATATAAACCCTTACCCTAGACACAATCCTAAATGTAACCCTAAATCCTAAGCCTAACCATAATATTAACCCTTTCCCTAACCTTAATCCTAACCATGATATGCATCTAAATCCTAAACATTAGCCTAACCTTAACAATGATGTAAACCCTGACTATAATCATAACCTTAATCCTTAACCCTAACTCTAACCCTCTAATATAATTCCTAACCCTAACATTGTGATATAAACCCTACCCCTAAACATTATATTAATCATAATCACAAATCCTAATCCCATGATATAAACCCTAATCCTAGAAATAATCATAACAATAACACTAAATCCTAACCCTAACCTTAAACCCTAAATCTAGAACCCAACCATTAACATAACCCTAACAATGATGTAAACCCTTACTACAATCCTAACCTTGATTCTAACATTGTGATATAAACCCTACCCCTAACCATTATATAAACCATAATCACATATCCTAATCTTAACCCTAATCCTAATCCCATGATATAAACCCTAAACCTAGAAATAATCATAACTATAATACTAAATCCTAAGCCTAACAACAATTGTAACCATAACCATAACTTTAAACCCTTAATCCAAACCCTAACCATTAACCTAACTCTAACAATGATATAAACCCTTATTGCAATCCAAACCCTAACCATTAACCTAACCCTAAAAGTGATACAAACCATAACTATAACGCTAACCCTTAACCCTGAGTATAACCCTGAGTATATACATCCTAACCCTACACATAATCCTAACCATAACCATAAATCCTAAGCCTAAGCACAGTCTTAACCCTAAGCCTGACCCTACCTCTAACCATTAACCTAACCCTAACAATGATGCAAAATCCATCTATAATCCTAACCCTAATTCTAATCATATGATATAAATCCAAACCCTAGACATAACCCTATCCATAATTGTAAATATTAAACCTAACCACAATCTTAAACTTAACCATAACCCTAACCATTGTGCTAACCCTCACCCTAACATTGTGATCTATAAACTGTAACCCTAAACATAAAACTAACCATAAATGTAAATCTTAATCCTAACCACAATCTTAACCCTAACCCTAACCCTAATTGTGATGTAAATTATCCAAACCCTAACCATTAAACTAACCCTAACAATGATGTAAACCCTACTTATAAACGTAACCCTAACCCTAACCCTATGATATAAAGGTCCTAACCCTACACCACAATCTTAACATTAACTGTAACACTAAACATGATGAAAATCCAAACCCTAACCATTAACCTAACCCTAAAAATGATGTAAACCCTAACTATAATCCTAAAACTAGTCATTAACCCTAATCCTAACACTGACTGTAATCGTAACCCTAACCTTATGATATAAATTCTAATCATATACCTAAAAGTTAAGCCTAACTAGAACCTTAACCCTTACCATGATGTAAATCTAAACCATAACCATTAACCTAACTGTAACAATGATGTAAACCCTAACTATAATCCTAACTCTAACCTTAACCCTAGACATAATCCTCACCATAATGATAAATCCAAATCCTAACCACAATCTTAACCCTACCCCTAATCGTAATCACGAAGTAAATCCAAACCCTAATCATTAACCTAACCCTAACAATGATGTAAACCCTAACTATAATCCTAACCCTAGATCATAGCCCTATGATATAAACCACGATGCTACACATAATCCTAACCATAAACCCTAAATCCTAGCCTAATGACAATCTTAACCCTAACAATGATGTAAACCCTAACTATAATCCTAACCCTAGATCATAGCCCTATGATATACACCATGACCCTACACATAATCCTAACCATAAACCCTAAATCCTAGCCTAATCACAATCTTAACACTAACCATGATGTAAATTCAAACCCTAACCATTGACCTAACCCTAACAATGATGTAAAACTTAACTATAACCCTAACCCTAACCCTAACAACAAGACAAAATGAACCCTATTCCTTATTGAAATAGGCCTACTATTTTAAACCAAATCAAATCCTAACCTTAATAGTAAACCAAAATGAACCCTAATCCTTATTGAATTAGGCCTACTATTTTGATTCCAATCCTAACCATAATTCTAAATCTAGAATTGAACCAAATGGAATTCTAAATCTAACATGTACGAATCCAATATTGCACTTTAATGTTGATAAGTTAATAAAGAATACATGCCTTTAGAAGGATATCTCTCAACTTATTCTATATATTTATATTTAAGCTAGTATAGAGAATGGATTTCTTAGTTTAAGAAACCAAATGAAGAATGAAGATTCAATAAGAGATTTCAAGAATTGATTTAGGGAAAAATTAAAAGAAAAGAAAGTTACATATGCCTTGTTAATTCACAAAGATAAAACTTTCCATTTCATTCATCAATAATCAATTATTTCATTTAGTGAGAAAACAAGTTGCCCTAATTAATTCTAAATTTGAGTTATAAATAATTAATTATTTCATTCTTTTGAAAAACAAGATGTATAGTTGCCCTGATTAATTTTAAATGAGTTATAAATAATTAATTATTTCATTCTTTTAAAAAACAAGATTTAATTTTACATTTCATTCATCAAATTGTTAATGAAAAACAAATTTTAAAAGGCAGCACAAATTCTGCTATATCAAGAAACATTCATCATATAATATAAAACAGAAGATTAAAAAACATACCACCAAACCTCCACCCAACTATCACACCAAATGCAAAAACCGGAAATATACATGCCATTCTTTTTTAATTTGAAAATATGTATATCTTCTTAAAAAAGTAAGGGTGCATTAATACTGCACTTTTTAACAATATTGTAAATTTTGAATATAAATTAACAGAATTTTACTTTCATAAACAATAAAATTTTAACAATAGGTAATTGAAATTTCAGTCAAATATTTTATACATTATACTAAAATTTCATTCAATATTTTATTAATCATACTATTCAAAATAAGAAAATACAAATCATTTTACATTGCACTTATTAGCATTTTAAATTGCACTTAATACCAATTCTAGAGAGAAAAATCCATCCAATAAAAACATCTAATCAGATGAATTAAAATTAAGAAGTCTGAGGTGGAGAAAACTCCATCCACTAAAAACATCTAATCAGATAAATTAAAAATCAAGATGATAATTAAGTTATCGATCATACAATAGACATTTTTTAACATTTATTAAAGGAATTTTTTATTTTCATAAACAATAAAATTGCAACAGTGGTGGCTGAAATTTTATTCATCATATTATTTAAAAGACTGACATTTCATTCAATATTTTATTCATCATACTATTTAAAAGACTATACATTTCCAAAGAAAATACAAAATTATTTATAACATTTGAAATTACACTACATATTACAGTGTAATTGATTTTATCATATTTCTCAAATGAACAACATAATTAAATCTAATTAGTTTGCAATTTGATAACTAGAGTAGAAAAGTGATTGGATTTCAGTTATAAGAAATATTGAAGTTGATATTAATACTCAGATTTATTATTTCTAAGAATAAGTTGGTTCCAATCTATATAAAATATTAAATAAATTTCTATACATTTGTTTACATTTTAGATTTGTTATTCCAAATAACAAACTATTTAAAAAATAAAATTATATCTCCAACAATAACTAAAACATGCTCCCAACTAATTTGTTAAATTTTTAACATACTCAAGCATTTTCAAATATTTTATAACAAAACTGACTACCTACATACATTCTCAAGCATTTTCAAACATTTTGTAACAAAACTGACTACCTACATAAAAAAAGAATTTCATAAATGAATATCTAAACTGTATATTATATATTTGTTATTCTAAATAACAAACTATCCCAAAAATAACATGGCATTTCCAATAATAACAAAAAAAAATGCTCCCAACTAATTTGTTGATTTTTTTATATAATTCTTACAGATTTTCAAATATTTTGTAACAAAACCGACTATCTACCTTAATTAGAACAAATACTCTTCAAAAAGTTACAGATACCATGTTTTATGGCATTAATTACATAAAAAAATTTAAAAAAGGAAAAACTTAATGTTGTAGAGCGACATTCCTAAAATACCAATATCCCCGTTTCAGAAAACAGGCAAAACTATGAAAGTTGATATATAAAGTTTAACCATAGCAAGCCGCAACTCAGCCCAAAAAAGCTTCTTCCTCCCTAGAACGAGAATTAGATATACAATTAAAAGCAAATAGAAAAGAACATTCATGAGAAACCACAACTTAATCTGAAAATTCCCAAATTACTCGATTCAGAAAAGCATACCTAAAAACATACAAAACGCCTATAAGCTAGTGTTAAACAAGCAAAGTTACAAGGTCTTTGGCATAATTCAAAATTATATATCATTCAAAAACGAACAAATTTGCATCATCCTCCCTCTAATCTTTTTTTCCCACAACTTCCATTTCAACTTCCATTTCAACTTGCTCAGATATTCTGCTTCGACTTCCCTTTTCATCGCATTCATCATATCAATGTTCCCTTGCTTGTATTCGTTTTTAACATTTCTTAAAGATTCTTTCACCACAGCTATGACGTAATCCTTTATCTGTTCACACAGTTATACAGTGTTTAAATTTAAAACAAGTATAAACAAAGAGTTTAAAGATGAAAAGATTTTAGAAAAGCATTACCTCCCTCGCTGGAACCAACTGCTCATGGTTCTCCATTTCTTTCATCTTATTTCCATTGCCCCTCTTCCTCAACCTTTTGTAGGGACCACCTTTTGCTTTCTCCTTCCTCCTTCTCAAGAAAGCATCCTGTTGAAAGAAACAACACACGCACAATTGTTCAGCAGAAAAATATGCGGCAAAACTCAGAGGGAGTGCTGTAAAAAAATCGTATGATGTGATTTATTTATAGGTGAAGTAAAGATGCAGCCGGCCTTTTGCCAGCGATGCATAGTTAATTAAGATCGGACCAAAGTTAGGAAAAAAGGCCATTTAATGTACAATTTAGCCGTGTCTATGGAGGGGGCTTGTAATGTTAAATCTTTATATATTTTTAAGTCAATAGGCTTTTTGTATGGGGTTTTGTTTGCCGGGAAAGTGTCAGCCATCGGGAAAAAAGAATCAGAAAGAAAAGCCGTTGAAAACTGGGCAATGGCATTTATTTCAACGGGCATACATTTATTATTGGCAGTCGGAAAGATTACTTCGCACGTTGCAAATTCGAAGGGACATATGAATTAAATTAAACTTGGCTCACGTCTATTCAACATTTATTTTATTCGATGTAAAAAACTTAAATAATTAAAACAGCTTACCTTTGATTCGGTTAATGTCAATTTATTACTAGCGTTGCATTAAACAAGGAGGTGCTGCTTTTTTTGTTTACATCCTTGCTTGTTCCTTGCCCTTTTTTCGTCATTTTGGTCATTTTATGTGAAGTGTAGATCTACCTTGTCCACTACTGCGTTCGTATACTTCTCTTGAAAATTTGTTTGAAATTTGTAGGTGAGTGAGGATTTTTGCTTTGTGGGTTCTAATCCTAGTTTTTTATAATACAAAATTGATTTTAAGTCCCAGTTGATGTAATGTAATGTTAATGGTCACATTCACAACAAAATAGCCCATGTTTGGAACCTCTGTTGACATATGAAGCATAGTTGTGGTGCTTCATAATCTCAATGCCCGGGAGAGAAGAGCGACGCCGAACCTTCCATTCGGTCTGTTCAGTTCGAGGTCATTAAAAGTTAAGCCCACTGCCTGGTTCATAAAGGGAAGATACCGAGTAAGCAGACCGTAGGAATGGAAGAGTAGTCACTGGTGGCTCGTTTATGACCTGTCAAAAACTATATATCAAAATTTTGCATCCCATGTTTTTTCACCGAAACCCCACCGTTATTTTGTTCTCCAAAAACTCGTATTGTTGTTTTCATATATGTTGTTATTGCAATACCTAGTATTAGATGCTTTGGTTGTTATAATATTCTTTTCTGGAACCACTCCTCTGTTACTTCAACAAAAAACAGGGGTGCCACATTTGAGAGATTTTCTTTCCACAGAACAAATAGAATTAACATCTTTGCTTTTGCATCAATTTGCAATAATTCAACATCCTTTTATAAGGAATTCTAGCCATTATTGGCAGTTCTGTCCTTGAAGTATCAGGTTTTAGTCCCTGAGTCTCTTGTAATATGTTTTTAGGCACCCCCAATAGGTTTAATCTGATTCCCCAACAAAAATTTAATCAACTTATCTGTATATGTATATGCATATGTATGTAGTTGACATATACAACCATCTACTTATTCGATGGAATTTGCTATGGCATTCATTATAGTTGCTCATATACATATACATATGGCTGCATATGTATATTATAGTTGGTCATATACATATGGCGGTATACATATATATATGTATATGTATATGTATATGTATATGTATATGAAGTTCCTTGGTATTTGCTATACAACCATATGTATATTCAGTTGGCATATGCAGATATATACATGTGCACATACATATACATGGTTGTGTGTGTTTGAAATTTAAAATGCTGCAAAAATCTTGTCTCGAACTCAAGAATCTAGTAGCTCTTGAAACCGCACTATTTTTACATCTGCCTTCCATTTATTGTACAAAAATTGATCCAGAAGCTTAGGGAGCCTGGTTTTCGTTTGTCTCATTTTTTAGAAAATTCTGGTTTGGTAGGGTTTCATTATATTTATCATGCAAACTGTGCCCATTTTTCCTCGTCGCCATTGTTGACAGCATGACACAATTTTGTGCAGCATCTTGAAATAAGTCATTTACCATGATTTTAGTGAATTTTTTTGGGAAGCCGTGTGTGCCCAAATCACTTTTTGTTGTGTTTTATTTCATTCTAAAACAAATATGTTGTTATCTGTTAAATGAAAGCATTGGTTCTGTGGGTTTATATGTTGTTGTTTTCATATATGCTATTATTGCAATACCTAGTGTTAAATGCTTATTTGTTTCTTCACGAGGAGATATTTTCAACTGTGAAATGAATCTTATGCTCATTGCTCTTGAGGTTATTTTTGTGACAATTCTCTTGATAGAAATATTTAGGATAGAATGTTTAGCAACAACCTTTGATGCAAATGCTTACATCTAATTTATGGCATACTGACATGTTTTGAATTTGGAGCCACTTTAGCAAGCGTCTTTGCAATTCAGTCAATAGTCGTACACATTGTGTCAACAACCTGTCAAAAAAATACATATACAACCATATACAATCAACAGCAGTTGAGTCAACTTATATGTATATGCATATGAATGTAGTTGACATATACAACCATATACACATTCAATGGAATTCACTATGGTGTTCATTATAGTTGCTCATCTACATATGCAAATCGATGCATATGTATATTGCAGTTGCTCATATACATATGGTTGTATAGTACATATGTATATGTATACACATATCTATATACATATATGTATATGTATATCCATATGAAGTTCCTTGGAATTTCCTATACAACCATATACATATATGCCATGTAGGTTGACATATACATGTACATGCAATTCAGTCAACAACCATATACATGTTTGCTTAAGTGGTTGTGTGTGTGTACATATACATATAGACATATACATATACATGGTTGTGTGTGTTTGAAATTTAAAACGCTGCAAAAATCTTGTCTCGAGCTCAAGAACCTAGTAGCTCTAAAACCACAATGTTTTTACATCTACTTTCCATTTATTCTACAAAGATTGATCCAGCAGCTTAGGAAGTCTGGTTTTGGTTTGTCTCATTTTTTAGAGAATCCAGCTTTGGTAGGCTTTCATGGTATTTTTCATGCAAACTATACCCATTTTCCCTCATCAGCATCATTGACAGCATGCCACAATTTTATGCAGGAATGTTGAAATAAGTGATTTGCCATGATTTAAGTGATTTTTTTGGGGAATCCGTGCACAACCAGATCACTTTTTGTTGTGTTTTTTGTCATTCTAAAATAATTATGTTGTTATCTGTTAAATGAAAGCATTGGTTGTGGGCAATGTGAAATTTAAAAATACATAACTCTATTTAGACTCCTAGTAATAAATAACTCGCATTAGATTTCAAACATGCCTTACATTTGTAACTTTAAATTTTCATCGCGATTTGAAATTTTACCGTTTTGCCTTTATCCAAATCTGGCCCACATCCAACACCAAAATTCTCATAGGATTTGCCCATGGTTTTTGGGATTCTTGAAACTTCAACACAGTCCACCTCATCATGCACTGACAGGAATGACGCCGAAAACTTTTCATGGCCCAACATGTTGGACAACAAGAGTTATAGTCCTACAAACAATTGTTATACAAAATATCAATTTTATTTCCTTTTGTTAGGATTCCCACAGATACCGAGAGGGGGGGGGGGGTGAATCAGTATCTAACCGATAATTAGAATTTCTTAACTTAAAACATGCAGAACATATTATAACAGTGTACCAGTATGCAAGAAATAATGCAATAAATAGAAATGAAAGCAACCACATAAGAAACACACCATAACACAATGATTTAACGAGGAAACCCGGTGTGGGAAAAACCTTGGTGGGATTTGTGACCCACAATATTCACTTACTGGACAATAAGAGAATATTACTGCTACAAGAGGGGCCTGCACATGCAGGAAAGCCAACTGCCTAGAGCTCACTGCTCAATGGGAAGTCTCACTGACTTACAATATGGATTATACAAATCCAGTATCTTGTACTGCTTTACAATAGCATCTATATTGCTAGATCCAGTACCCGTTTCTACTCTGTTCTTTACATAAAACCTTTAGCCTATATTTCGCATAATAGGTCTGCCTAATATCTTTTCTTCTTGTCACTTACCAAATGTCTACAATGATCTCTCTTATTTATAAGAGTCATTTTACAACTTGCCAAGTCAGCTTACAAAGTTTTTACAATAATAAACAAAATATAATATATCAAAAATCATGTCGGCCTCTGTGCCAGTATGTTTCCTTTCTCTGTGGTGCCGGTGGTCTGAGTGTCGGTGTACAGTGTGATCTGTTGATGCTGGTGAACTATCTTCCTAGTGTAATGCCTTGCCAGTGCCATAGGATTGTAAGGTTTCCATCAATGACAAAACCTTCAATCACCTACAATGTCTCATTAGAGTGTGCATATGCCAACAATCTCCCCCTTTGGCATTGATGGCAACACTCATGAGAAAATTCAAAAGTGTGTCCAAAACTTTAATCCAAAAATGCTTCCAAAAATATGTTACCAAAAATATAAGAACTCCCCCTGAGTAGATAAGTCTTTTGCTGGTTATTTTCTCATACTACTACTCCCCCTTTGGCATCAATGACAAAGGTTGTTAAGATGTCAGTAGAGTTGTAGTCTCAACCTTGTAACTGGGTGGTTACAATTTAAAATAGATTGGCCAAAATCAAGTTTATACTCTCCATAAACTTCTTACTGTCTCTTATTGTTGTCTTTGTTCTTTTAACTATACCGGTGAGGTGCTGCATATCCTCTGTCAGTGTTTTTTGTCCCTATATCAGTGTCTCAGATATTTCCTTCCGCAATGATGCTAGATAGTCCAATCTTGGACTCAGTTTTAATGTCAAATTCTTTGCCTTATTTACTATTCTCTCCTTTTCTCTTTCTACCTTAAGTAACTCTTCCTCAAAATTTGTTATCCTTGGCTCAAAAACTGATAAATGTATCAGGTGAGTTAACAAAATTATCAGCAAGTTTATTGATTTCATCCTGTACCTTGCTCATTTTCTTATCTATGTTTACTATCAAAAAGCTTGTGTTACAGGTGTCTTTGTACAGAGTTTTGTATTTTTTCAATAAGTTACATAGTTCTGGTAGAAGTGTGTCAAATTCCCTAGAACACTTCTTTATCTGATTTTCAAAGAATTTTTGCTTTTCAATTTCTACCTTATTCTTCAAAGTCTCTTCCTTTATTTGCTCAATAGTCACTGTGTTCTCAGTGATGTATTTACACAAAGTATCAAGTTGCTTTAAAGAATCCTTATTGTCTATGTTACAGTTAGGAGCAATTACCTTCAAAATTGGGATTGTGTCATCTATAGCTTTATAAGCCTTTGAAATACAAACTGTTATCCTTTTGATTGAATCTAAGAGCACTTTAGTTACATTTGTTGATTTGTGGCCTGTTGAGGAGGAACCAACATTCTGAATTCCGTCGGTGGAGGAAGTAACCAAGCTTGTTGTGACCTCTGGTAGGTCTGTTTGTGTTTTCATTTCCTTAAGCAATGGTTTGTGTACTTCTCCTGTTGCCAGTTGTACTGTTTCCTCATGACTCTATTCCTGTACCTGTTCCTATTCTGGAGCCTTTTGCTCTTCTTGTTTCTCTGTCTATTCTCCTATGTTATCATCTGTCGGATTCTCTTATGTTTGATCAGTTTGCTCAGTTACCGGTGGCTCACTAGCCATGTCTGTCTTACCAGTTGTATCTCTATCTACCACAATGTTGATCTTTTGTGTATCATCATCTACTATGTATAGTACCTCAGGATTAGTATCCTTTATGATTACAAAACATATATCATCCTTATACTTGTCAACAATCTTCTGTGATAATCTGATTCTCTTCTTCATTTTGGCCTTAAGTGCTTGAAAGTATTCATGGATATTCTTTTCCTTGTCTTCACCCATGTTATTTAATAGTTATCTCAACTGTTTTCCTACCGGTATATCAAATCCAAGTACTTTATAGCCTATACTGGGAACCTGTTTGGTTATGTGTAGCATCAAGCATACAAGCAGATTACCAAATCTAAAAGTTCCTTTCTTATCTTTCTTTATCTTGCCTAAGTTGTCAATTAACTCATCTTTTAACCATTCACATATGTCAATTTTTACATTGTATGTAACCATATCATAAGCACTCTTAATGCATAAACTTGAAACTGAGTTGAGTCTATTTGCATGAGTAGCTTTATACCCTAAAATCACGCTAACAAATCTCACATTTGTATCTGTTACATCATTTACCCTCAAGGACCTTCTGTCAGATGTTGCACCAGTTAGTTTAGTTACTAGGTCATTGGAGACCTTTTTAGTCTTGTCTGGTCTTTTACCGGTGGATGGTAACCCTATGATAGCTTTTACAACTTCGTTGGTAATTTTGTGAATTGCATCTAACCAGAAAAATTCACCATGTACCCTGCTTAAGACTATCCTAATCACATCCTTGGGAAATTCAAGAATGCAGAGGATTTCAGTAAATCCTAGGGTCTCAATTATTTTATGTTCCGGTTTTACATTTATGAAATTATCACATATGATAGATTTATACATTGTTTTGATCTCTTCATCTGCCAATTCCTCCATGTTACAGTGAATGTAAATTCCGGGGTCTTCAACATAAACAACTCCTTTTGGTATTTGAGAGAAAACACCTATATTGTCATCTTCCTTTGCTACCTCGGGAACTAGTTGAAATACGGGCCTAGGGCATTTTATAACCTCGACTACAGTAGGGTTTGTTATATATTCAAGTGAAGAGGTGGATGCCATGGTGATAAATACATTTTTCTATCTTTGGATGGGTTGATTGCTTGAAGTGCTTCGCCTCTTTGCTTGAAATTCCTTAGCTCTGCAAATTTCATGCTCTACAAATGTTTGAAATCATGGTGAAATGAAATGGAGCCAAAACCACAAATTTATAATGTTTATTTGCCATCTACCACATTTAATGCATGTCGGTTAAGTAGTCACTTTACATTGTCTGCCGGTAATGAAGTAATTTCCAAGTTCTCATCTCTAACCGAGGGAATAATAGCACATGTGTCATTAAATTGCCAAACCCTCAAGGAAACTTTCTTCAATTTGATGAAGAACTTCTTGCCGATGGAGCACTACTCTGTCCTACCGGTGAAGCATCCCTCTGTCCTGCGGGTGAAGTATTTACTGGTTCTACCAGTGGAGGAGTATTCCCAACATTTAGATTAGCTTTTCTAATCCATTGTTTTGAGAATTCTTGCTTAACCTCTTCAACTTTTTCTTTACCTTTCAAGCTAGAACTTTTGCTGTCTACCGGTGATCCTTTACTTCTACAAAATTTTTCAATATGCCCAATCTTGTTACATGCATAACAAGTCACATTATTCTTCTGAATAGCTTTCCCATAACCTATGCCAGTTTGTGTTCTGTATTGATTAGATAAATGTCCAAATCTTCCACAAACATAACATCTCACATTCATTCTGCAATTTTCAGAGTTGCGACCATCTTTGTTGCTTTTTGAACATTGAACGGTGGGTGTGTTGATATTATGATAATTTGTAGATCTACATTCATTTTCTCTATGACCATACTTATTACAATTAAAGAATTTTCCATTGAATTTATAAGCATTAGGTTACCTTACCGGTTCGCTGTGATCCTGTGTGTTTGCAGTACCGGAGCATTCATCAACTTCAAAGCCAATTCCAGAAGTGTCACTTTTAGGTTTTTGATTCTTCAGCAAGTCACCAAGTTCCTCTGAGCTTTTCTTGAATTTTTCTTTATGTTGATTTGTAGTTTCTAGTTATCGTTCTAAGACTTCTTTCTGCCTCATCAGTTCATTAGAGTCATTCTGAGTGTGCATTAGATCTGTCTTCAACAAATCATTTTCATAGCTAAGTCTTGTGTTTTCATTTGCTACATCACTTATTCTTCTGGTCAATTCTTCTTCATTCTTATTCCTATTTTCAATTTCCTTACAAAATCTCATAGTCATATCCTACATCTCATTCTTTGTTGTCATGTTCTCCAGTTTTAGCTTGCTTATCATATCATTAAGTGATTCATTTTCATCATTCTCATTTTGCATTTTTTCACAAAGTTCTCTTCTCTTATTTCTTGCAATAGGAAGATTTTCTTGAAGTGCTTGAATGATATCCTGAGCAGCCTTTAGATCATCTTCTAATTTGATATTTTTCAATTTTTCTATATCATAGTTTGAGAGAGCTCCTTCAAGTTACTTCATCAGATTTTCCATTTCTACCGGTGTCAAGATCTTCCTCAAGCTGTTAGGCTTCTGAAAATAGAGGACCAAGATCTGATACCAATTGTTAGGATTCACACAGATACTGAGAGGGGGGGGGGGGGGTGAATCAGTATCTAACTGGTAATTAGAATTTCTTAACTTAAAACTGATAACTCAATGATGAATGAATAGTACAAAACCGGTGCTGAGAGGGGGGGGGGTGAATCAATACAGACAAAAATACAGTCCAAAACTAGTTTGACAACAAACACTTCAAATGACAGGCAGACAGTGATACCAGTTTGAAACAGAGTGCAACCGGTAAAGCTAAGAATTTATGAGTCAAGCATTAACCAGTTACTCACTTAGCTTTTCACTCAGCTCGTGACTACACTACCATTTCACCCTTATGCATAAACAAGTAATCTATCATCAGACCACAATAACAGCTAGTTCAACATGTTTTATTGACAGCCATAAAACACAGAACCATCATATGCTTGACAGACAATAGCAAAGCATCACAAGATAAAAGCATCACACATGACACATATTTTTCACGTGGAAACCCAACTGGGAAAAACCACAATGGGGATGAATACCCACAAGCTATTTTTAAACTCTTTAGAAGTCTGCTCTGTTAGAAGCCTTGTCCTGTTAGAGACATTACAATAGGTTCTACTAAGAACTGATCCTGTTAGGGATCACTTAGTTAAGGAATGGCTACAATACCCGGTTAAGGGTTAAACCCTGTTAAAGGTTACCTTGTTAGAGGATTTCAAGAACTCAATAGCTAAAGGATTCCGAACTCAGTAGCTTTGAATTACCCTGTTAAAGGATTTTCAGCAAGCTGGTTAAGGCTACCCTAGTAAGGGATTTTCAAGCTGTTGAGGTGGTTAGAGATCAACAGGTATTACAATGATCTGGTAACAACACTCAATGCCAATGCAGATCTGCTTAAGCTTCTCTTCACCTTCTGCACTTACACTCTATAGGTATCACTTCTCTCCTTTTGGTCTAGCAAGAATCACGTATCTCTTCTTTTGGATACACACACACAACTTTTTCCAACAACCTCAGAAAGAGACACAACATCGACCTTGTAGGAAAACAGATAGGTCGGTAGCATAAACCCTAAACCCTAAACCTATTAGGTTAAGGAATTCAAACGGTTCAATCCTGGCCATTGAGCACACTGCATTAAATGCAGCAGATCTTGATCCAAACTCAAGACATTCTCCATCGTCCATTTCCACCGATTTTATGGCGGCTGATAACCCATCACATGTTATCACCATTTTACAGACTTTGCACATTCCCAAGGTAGATAGGAACAATCTCCCTCATGCAAGATCCTTCACGCACACAGGCTTACGTGGCAACACGATCTGTTCTTCTTTACAATGCTAACTCATCACACAATATCATCGGTTGAACCACACAATCTTGAAGCACATCAACCAGAAACCCTAAAGTTGAGACTACCAACCGGTAGTCATACAATACTTCCATATGTCGGTTCCCATAACTATATGTCGATTCATCATGAACAAGCACATTGCTTCACTTTGTCACAAATGTCAGTTCACAGTGTTATACCGGTTCTCACATATGCCGATTTACACCTCTTCAACATATTGACATCAATGACAACATACAATGTCATTATGTCCTCATACTAGTTCACATAATGCCAACAATATCCCCCTTTGGCATTGATGGCAATATACAAAGACATCTCTCCGCTTCACATCTTCTCCCCCTTTGACAACAATGCCAAAGTGGAGGCACAAGCTTCCCTGTTCCATTATGCTGCTCCCCCTGAGGAGTAGCATCCTTCAACACATCAACCCAAAATAAATTTGACTATGCAATACTTGACTGATGTGGAGCATATGCTTTTAGTTCACCTCCTAAAGAGGCAGTACCCCTAATTCACCTCTTAAGTATGTAAATGTAGTCCTTGGGAGAGACTTGGTGAATATGTCTGCTAACTGCTCCTTACTGGAAACATGCTCCAGTGCAATCTCTTTGTTTTGAACCTTTTCCCTCAAGAAATGATACTTAAGCTCAAAGTGCTTGGTTCTAGAATGTAAAACCGGATTCTTGGAGATATTAATTGCACCAGTATTGTCACAAAATATATTTACCAGTTCAGATATAGGAACTTTGAATCCATTCAATACATGCTTCATCCAAATTGTCTGAGTCCAGTTCATGAAAGCTACAACATACTCCGCTTCCACTATAGACTAAGAGATACAACTCTGCTTTTTAGTCATCCATGAGACTAGTCTACCACCAAGGAAGAATGCACCACCAGTTGTGCTCTTCCAGTCATCTATATTACTAGCCCAATCAGAATCTGTGAACACTTTCAAGTTAAAATAATTATTGTATGGATACCATAACCCATAGTCAATAGTTCCTTTCAGATACCTAAGAATCTGCTTGACTGCAACCAGGTGGGATTCTCTTGGACTTTTCTAGAATCTTGCAGTAATGCCAACTGCATGTGCAATATCCGGTCTGCTATGCACTACATAATGCAACTTACCAATCATTGATCGGTATTCCTTCTCATCAACCAATGCCGAGTCATCCTCTTTGGATAGTTTACAACTGGTCACCATCGGTGTACCAACCGGTTTGCTATATTCCATGCCAAAGGTCTTCAACACCTCTTTGACATACTTGGACTAAGTGATAAAAATTCCATCCTTCATCTGCTGGATCTGCAGTCCAATGAAGAACTTAATCTCCCCTATGAGTGACATCTCAAACTCTTTCTTCATCTCATCTGCAAATTCATGACTCATCTTATCATCTCCACCAAAGATAATGTCATCAACATATACCACACAGATCAGGATCTGATCTCCTTCAGACTTCAAGTATATATTGCTATATTCACAAGATGGGAATGCAGGCGTTCATACCATGCTCTAGGTGCCTACTTTAGCCCATATAAGGCTTTATGTAGCCTATATACCATGTCACTGTCTTCAGATAGGGAAAACCCATCTGGTTGCTCTATCTACACCTTATCCTCAAGTACACCATTTAGGAATGCAGATTTTACATCCATTTGATACACTTCGAAGCCTTTAAAAGCTGCATATGCAAGAAGCATACGAACTCCTTTCAATCTGGCTACAGGAGAAAAGGTTTCTCCATAGTCTTCTCCTTCTTCTTGGGCATATCCTTTGCACACCAGTCTCGCTTTGTTCCTAATCACTGTGCCATCCTCATTCAGCTTATTTCTGAAGACCCATTTGGTACCAATGACATTTTTGTGCTCCGGTCTGGGTACCAAGGACCATGTACCATTTTTCTCTATCTGGTCAAGTTCCTCTTCCATTGCCTTGATCTAATCTTCATCCTTATGTGCCTTTTTGAATGTTTTAGGCTCGAATTCAGATATCATACATGAGTTTTCTTTGACTTTTCTTCTTGTAAGGATTCCTGCATCCTTATCTCCTATGATCTGCTTAGGATCATGATTCAACTTGACATACCGAGGAATGGTCTTGATAGATTCCTCTTGCTTTTCTTCTTCATCCTCATCTCCATCAGTATCAACATCTACATCTACTGGTGTAGGAACACTGTTACTAGTAATCGGTTGACTGACAACCGGTTTCCAGAAGGTTGCAACCGGTTCATTTACTGCTTGCTCACTGCCGGTTTCCTCAGTTTTCTCAGAGGTTTCATCAACTCTTACATTGATGCTTCCCATAATTCTCTGAGTCCTATTGTTGAAGCACTTGAGAGCTTTGTTCTTGGTGGAATATCTTAGGAATATTCCCTCATCACATTTCGCATCAAATTTGCTCTGGTGTTCACTCCTCTTGATGTAACATTTTCTACCAAAACTCTAAAGTAGCTAGCCAAAGGTGTCTTACTAGTCCAATACTCATAAGGAGTTTTATCCTTACCTTTCTTGATGAGTACCCAGTTCATTGTGTAGACTGTAGTGCTCATCGCTTCTCTCCAAAATGTGTGAGCTACCTTTCCTTGAATCAACATGGTTCTAGTTGCTTCAACCATAGTCCGGTTATTCCTCTCTGCTAGGCCATTCTGCTGTGGAGTCCGGGGGGCAGACAATTGCCTCTTGATGCCATGTTCTTCACAGTACTTGTTGAATTCATTGGAAGTGAATTCCCCTCCTTGATCAGTTCTCAGGCACTTGATCCTTTTACCGCTTTCCTTCTCCACTAATGCTCTGAAAGCTTTAAACTTTACAAAGGCTTCAGACTTGTCTTTCAAGAATGTGACCGACATCATTCTTGAGCAGTCACCAGTGAGAATCATGAAGTACCTATCACCCTGCACACTCCTAGTTTTCATAGGACCACACAAATCAGTATGCACAAGATCAAGCAAGTTGTCAGCAGTGAAAGATTTACCTTTAAAGATTGAGGAAGACATTTTCCCCAATTGACACTCTCTGAACAAGGGATTATCTGGTTTGCTTAGCATCGGTAACCCTATAAGTGCCTTGATCTTACTGGCCTTTACAATGTTATCAAATTTTACATGGCAGAGTCTCCTATGCCATATCCAACTATCAACAAATTTAGCAGTAAGACATGTACTTATATTTGCATTCGGATGAAATAGGTTACCTTTGGTCTGCATGCCGGTGGCCACCAATTCACCATTCTTTCCTTTGATTCTGCAAACTCCATTCTTGAATTCCAGAGTGAGGCCACTGTCATTCAGCTGGGCAACACTCAGAAGGTTGTGTCTAAGACCATCAACCCAATACACATTGTCAGCACTACTCTTTCCATTCAGAGAGATGGATCCTCTGCCTTTGACCATGCATGATGCATCATTGCCAAAGCGAACCACACCACCATCATACTCCTCCAAGGATAGAAACTTGCTCCGGTCACCAGTCATATGGTGAGAACAACCACTGTCAATGATCAACTCATTGGAATTATCAAACCAGGACACAAGAGCCTTCTTGTTTGAAACATCTTCCTTGACAGCAACAAACAAAATATCTTCATTTTCTTCATCCTCTTATTCTTCATCTGTGACACGTTCATCAACTGCCACAAAACAGTTTCTCCAGTTTCCTCCTTTGAATTTCTTGAACCTTTCCGGTTTGTCCTTGTTGTCGCCATTAGGACAGTTTACAGCAATATGTCCTATCTAGTTGCAAGAAAATCATTTCAAAGGTAGCTTACCTTTGTATTTGCTGGTTCCTTTAGGAAGTTTCTTGGCAAGGAGAGCTTCAAATGCCATCAAAATCTCCTCATCATCCATTTCTCTGCTCTGTCTTGGTTCACCACTAGTGCTAGCTTCTTTTCCTTTTCTGGATGGTATAGCAGAAGCTTTAAAAGCTAATCCAGTCTTTTGAACACTGCCATCAAAACTATTTAGCTCATAGGCTGTCAACTTTGCTATGATGGAGTCCAAGGATACCTTAGTCTTGTCTATTGATCTCAGCTCTTGAATAACAACAACCCTTATTGCATAGACCGGCAATAGGGATCTCAGGACTTTGCTTACCACAGTGGAGTCTTCTATTTTACCACATGCACTCTTGATATCTCCAACAACGGTTTTGATTCTTATTCCATACTAATGAATGGTCTCACCTTCAACCATCCGCATATCTTCAAACTTCTCTCTCAGGCTTTCTTCCTTAGCCTGTTTTACATGCTCATCACTGCCATAGATATTTTCAAGAGTATCCCATACCTCTTTGGGATTTACCTTGTCCTGAACATCAATAAACTCAATATCAGATAAACTACTAATTAGGGCTTTCATGACTTGCCCATTTTCCTGTATCTCTCTCTTTTGGTCATCGGTGAGAGTGCCGGTAGGGGCAACATAGACATTCTCAACATAGCTCCAGTGTTGAGCACCCATGCTTCTGATGTATATCTTCATCCTATCTTTCCATATACTAAAATTTTCCCTATTAAACTTTGGACCTTCCCTCTTCATCATTTGACTGGGATCTTTACCTCAAGCGGTTGAGCTTATAACACAGAGGACCTGGAGGATGCTCTGATACCAATTGATAACTCAATGATGAGTGAATAGTACCAAACTGGTACTGAGAGGGGGGGTGAATCAGTACAGGCAAAAATACAGTCCAAAACCGGTTTGACAACAAACACTTCAAATGACTGGCAGACCGTGATATCGGTTTGAAACAGAGTGCAACCGATAAAGCTAAGAATGTGAGAGTCAAAGCATTAACCGATTACTCACTTAGCTTTTCACTCAACTCGAGACTACACTACCATTTCACCCTTATGCATAAACAGGTAATCTATCATTAGACCACAATAACAGCTAGTTCAACATGTTTTATTGACAGCCATAAAACACAGAACCATCATATGCTTGACAGACAATAGCAAAGCATCACAAGATAAAAACATCACACATGACACACATATTTTTCACGTGGAAACCCAACTGGGAAAAACCACGGTGGGGATGAATACCCACAAGCTATTTTTGAACTCTTAAGAAGTCCGCTCTGTTAGAAGCCTTGTCCAGTTAGAAACATTACAATAGGTTCTGCTAGGAACCGATCCTGTTAGGGATCACCCGGTTAAGGGATGGCTACAATACCCAGTTAAGGGTTAAACCTTGTTAAAGGTTACCTTGTTATAGGATTTCACAAACTCAATAGCTAAAGGATTATGAAATCAGTAGCTTTGAATTACCCTGTTAAAGGACTTTTAGCAAGCCAGTTAAGGCTACCCTGTTAAGGGATTTTACAGCTATTGAGGTGGTTAGAGATCAACAAGTATTACAATGATCTAGTAACAGCACTCAATGCCAATGCAGATCCGCTTAAGCTCCTCTTCACCTTCTGCACTAACACTCTATAGGTATCACTTCTCTCCTTTTGGTCTAGCAAGAATCACGTATCCCTTCTCTTGGATACACACACACAACTTTTGCCAACAACCTCAGAAAGACACACAACATCGACCTTATAGGAAAACAGATAGGTCGGTAGCATAAACCCTAAACCCTAAACCTATTAGGTTAAGGAATTCAAATGGTTCAATCCTGACCATTGAGCACACTGCATTAATTGTAGCAGATCTTGATCCAAAGTCAAGACATTCTCCATCGTCCATTTCCATCGATTTTATGGCGACTGATAACCCATCACATGTTATCACCATTTTACAGACTTTGCACATTCCTGAGGTAGATAGGAACAATCTCCCTCATGCAAGATCCTTCACACATAGAGGCTTACATGGCAACATGATCAATCGGAAACCCTAAAGTTGAGACTACCAACCAGTAGTCATACAATACTTCCATATGCCGGTTCCCATAACTATATGCCGGTTCATCATGAACAAGCACACCGCTTCACTTTGGCACAAATGCCGGTTCACAATGTTATACTGGTTCTCACATATGCCAATTCACACCACTTCAACATATTGACATCAATGACAACATACAATGTCATTATGTCCTCATACTGGTTCACATAATGCCAACAAAAACATGCAGAACATATTATAATAGTGTATCGGTATGCAAGAAATAATGCAATAAACAGAAATGAAAGCAACCACCTAAGAAACACACCATAACACAATGATTTAACGAGGAAACCCGGTATGGGAAAAAGCTCGATGGGATTTGTGACCCACAATATTCACTTACTGGCCAATAAGAGAATATTACTGCTACAAGAGGGGCCTACACAAGCAAGAAGGCCAACTGCCTAGAGCTCACTGCTCAATGGGAAGTCTCACTGACTTACAATGTGGATTATACAAATCCAATATCTTGAACTGCTTTACAATAGCATCTATAATGCTAGATCTAGTACCGGTTTCTGCTCTATTCTTTACATAAAACCTTTAACCTATATTTCGCATAATAGGTCTGCCTAATATCTTTTCTTCTTGTCGCTTACCAAATGTCTACAATGATCTCTCTTATATATAAGAGTCATTTTACAACTTTCCAAGTCAGCTTACAAAGTTTTTACAATAATAAATAAAAAATAAGATATCAAAAATCTTGTCGGCCTCTGTGCCGGTATGCTTCCTTTCTCTGTGGTCCCGGTGGTCTAAGTGCCGGTGTAGAGTGTGATTTGTTGATGTTGGTGAACTATCTTGTTGGTGTAATGCCTTGCCGGTGCCATAGGATTGTAAGGTTGCCATCAATGACAAAACCTTCAATCACCTACAATGTCTCATTGGAGTGTGCATATGCCAACACCTTTTACATCTAGTAGATTTGGCTAAAAGAAAAAAAAATTAATAGCAACTCTATCCATCACACTAAATACAAACCCGGATGATAAAAAGTTTGAACCATTGTAATCATAAGTATTAGTTATGTATGTATATAAGTATCTTAAATGTAATTTAACAAAGAGGCTAGTGAATCATATTAAAAAACAAGCACACAAAAGAAAAACAAAAATGTTTATTAACACTTTAATCTACTTATTTTTCATGGTATAGTACCAATAAATCCTGCATTTATCATAAAATTTTGGCGATGTTTTCATTTTTTGATATATATACCCTCTGCCCTATGATTCTTTCCTCACTCTACTTGTCTCTATTGAATCTGCAATGATGTCAACAACAACAACAACCAACAATTTGCAATTCTTCTCACTTCTTTTTGAATCTGCCATCTGCCCTAGTTTCTAATTAAATATTATCCTATGCTAATTTCAAACTAGTTGCAAATTTCTATTATACTTATTTGGATGTGTATTTCGATTTTCGATTTGAATAAATTTTATATTGGATGGGAGCTTTTAGCTAGGTGCTTGTAATCCTCCGATTGCATATGCTCAAGAAGGGTTTTTGCTTTTAATAACCTATTAATATATTTAGCTGATGAAAAAGAAATGTTTCTATTTAAGCACAAATTTTATAAAAAAACTAGATATATGTTTTGTGGTTTTCATTCCTAAAGTGCATTCCATTGCTTGTTTGATATTGCATATTGCCATGTGTACTTTAATGGCAATTAGACAAGAAAATGTTTTCCTCAGATTTAGAAATTGTAATCAGGAAACATTGTCTTAGGCAATAGGATTACATTTCAGCTACATCTTCTATCCCATAGAGACAACTCTCACTCTCATGCACAACAGCTCTTTGCTTATGCAAGCTTCACTGTCCAAATACATGTTCTTGGAGACTAATTCCTGTTGTTAATCCTACTTTGTTCTAGATGAAGGGGCAACCTTAGAAACATTAAAGCAAAGGTAAATAGGCCTAGAATTCAAAAGACACATTAGCCAGTTATAGCATGACTAAAAGGAACCAAGTCTGCACATACCCACCCAATTTAGCATCTAAACTAAAACTACCAAGTAAATCAGTATCAGAATGTGAATCACAAAAGGCTCAGTTTCCTCTAAAGATTGCTCAGAAGGTTCAAATGAAAAGGGTAGGTAGTTAAATGGGTGTGCCCCTATGTAGGGTGTCTCAATGCCAAACGTTGTGTACTAAATTTGTAAATAGGCTCAGAGTTCTGAAACAAAACATTAGCCCTTTATAACATAACTAACAAGAACCGACTATGCACATACCCACCCAGTTTAGCATCTAAACTAAGAACTGACAAGTAAATTAGTATCAGAATGCGAACCACAAGTTTCACATCAACCCCCAATCATTAGTGTAACATTGGACAAAAAAACCATATCATTGAATCATTAACTTTCACCATTGTCATGTCTGCAGAATTTCTACATTTCACCACGTACACTACAAATTGTATTTGAGAAATTATTTTGTTGTAGAGGAGATGGTATTCTACAATATTTGTTCAAATGGATCCCACCGAACGACCCTATTTCTCTTCTAATGCAGTACCTTATATTTCTTTTTTTGTTTTGTAATTGAGGAAATTATCTGATTTAACCCCTTCAAATCCTACATTCTTTTCACTTTTCCCCTTGCGAAACTTGTACTATGTGAATGGTTGTTAGAAATATAGACAGGTGCCAGATTTAATTTGTAGAGTTTCCTGTAGTTAGAAAATTACTTGACTCTAGGAGGCATTTGTTGCAACTATGTGGCAATTGTTTATGGTCAATTACAGTAAGAGTGCCAAACCAGATTCATTGCTCCAATAGCTATAACTACATATTATATACAACCTAACCTAAATATTGAACATCTGTGCATATATAAGTAATTAAAAAATTACTTCAGTCTAAGAGGCATTTGTTGTATCCATGCAACACTTGTTTTATCGTCGATTGGAGCGATTTTTATTTTTTGTTTTTCTAAAACTCTTTAAATGCAGAGGAGGGTATTCAAAGTGTTCTTGATAAGTGCTTGTCTTCTAACTCTACATATACATTGGTGATTGTAACTTAAAATTTTCATTGCGATTTGGTTGGACTGGAGATTTGCTCTTGATCCCAAGTGCAATATGGGTTGTGCTTATCGTTAAAATATATTCACTTATTTTAATTGTTTTGACATAGACTTACTATTTCACTGTACAAAACCTCATTCCTCATCTCTCGAGAACAATTACCACTATGTCATCTGTGATAGCCTCTCTTGATGCCTCAGAACAACCTTCTGCAAAAACTTTGGTGAGCTTGTTTATACATATGTTTTCTCATATTCATCTTATTTACAAACATTATATCTCTATTTGTTATTTTCTTTTGCAAAGCATTCTCATCCATCAATGCAAGTGCATATACCAACATATGTCACTATTTCAAGTGTTTTTTTACATCTGTTTATGTATTTATATATATAAATAAATTGATAGAGGTGTTCTCTGCATTGTCCTTGTGCATTTACATGACTGAATACATCAATCTATAATCTATCCATGCACACAAGAAAAACATCTATAAAGAAAAACACACATAGATAGTAATACAAATTGGAAGCTCCAAAAAAAAAAAAGGCTGCCATACCCATGCCTATGCATATGAATGTACATGACCTTGTGTATCTATTTGGTTGTCTTCTATTATCCTTGTAGGAAGTGGAACCACAACTACAATTGACCCCACTTGCACTCCTCTGCATCAACGTTGGGGACGATGTCCCCTCTCCAGTGCTTCAGCTTTTGTCTTTTGAAAAATTGACGGCTGATGAAAATGACAGTGCCCAATATAGATTTTTTTGTCTGATGCCACACACATGCAATTGGCGATCCTCCCACCTAAGTACATTGTTTTGCTCCTTTCAGAGACATTAAAGATAGGCTCTATCCTATCATTGACATCTTATGCTTGTAGATATATTTGGAACTCGAGGTAGGGCCCTCTATATGTTCTGTTGGTTTGTTCTTGGATTTTCAAATATCCCTTTGCACACTATCCAGATTATTCAACCTCTTGCTTTGTTCATTTTACAGGACTATAGTAATATTCAGCCTTGCTGTCAAATTTACAAATTCTCCATTGCTTGGAAAACCTAGATACATATTAAAAGAGAAAGAACAACAAATGTTGGGTCGAGACACACCTGCCACAACTAAACGCTCCCTCAAATTTGGAATACACCTCCCACCCGTGCAACATGAATCTTCTATTAATATCAGGTCGATTAAAGCCTTGAACCCCTTTCAAAATAAATGGACAATAAAGGGGCGTGTGACAAACAATAGGAAGATGCATTAGTACAGTACACCAAAGTCCACTGGACAAGTGTTTATCTTTGACATGATAGATGATGAAGGTACTGAAATTAGAGTAACTTGCTTTGGCGATGTAGAAGAGATGCATTATCATAGGGTTGAAGCAAGAACATATTACACTGTATCGAAAGGTTGCATTAAAGAAGCTGACACAAAATGGAATAAGCTTAACAACCATCTTGAGATAACTTTGGACAATAATTCAATATTAAAGCGTTGTGATGCTGTTGTTGATAGTGAAGCAAATAATTCTTGATTCACACTGATCAATGAAATTACATACTGCACCAACAACACTTTAGTTGATGTTATTGGTATTGTAGTTGTTGTTGGAGAACCCTCATTAATTCACAGAAAATATGGAAGCGAAGTAATTGAGAGAACTGTAAAAATAAATGATGTCTCAACTTTTACTATTGATGTTAACTTATGGGGAGAAACATGGCAAGGGCTGGGTGAAGATTTGAAGAACATGCACACAACCCAAACAGTTGTTGTCCTTGCAGTCAGAAATTCTCATGTTGGTTATTTCAATGGAAAGGTGATCAACACAACCACAACAATAACTCTAAATATAAACCCTTCTATCCTTGAAATGGAGACACTTATGTCAAGAGGAAAGATTTTAGATGACCTTTTACCACTGTTGTGTGTTGCTGGACAGCTTAACTCACAATACAGTAGGATGACAATCACAACTGTTTTAGAACATACAAGTGTTCTCTCTGAAACAGTTGAAACTACTATTAGGGTTGTTGTTAGAATCATTAAAACTGTTTCTTTTTGCTATCCAGCCTGCCCTTTGAAAATTAATGGCAAAGAGTGTAAAAAGAAATGCATCTAGCAAAATGATAATCTATGGTTTTGTTCAAGATGTCAAACTCATGTGCCAGAATGCAATTACAAATACTTATTGCAGATGAAGCTCCAAGATCATACAGGCACTCTTTGGGCTACTACCTTTGATGAGGTTGGCACAAATCTACTACAAATATTTGCCAAGGACCTTTACATGCTGCAATACGATTTGGCTACACAAAAAACACCTCAGACCATTATCAAGGGTGTCCTTTTATCTTGCTTTGTTTTCACGCTCTCTATTACAACAGATGTACAATTCAAAGCCCAGGCTCAAAGCAACAATTACCAAAGTTGCGAAAATTGATTTCCAAGCTGAATGTACCTTTCTGCTTGCAGAGATTGCATGGATGAGTGCAACTGCATAGTTCAAGACCAATTAGATAGTGATGCTTTTCATGGGCCTTTTGATCTTCATAGAATAGATAACTTGTTACTGGTTTTTGGTGGTAATCGACAAACAAAACTAAATTATCGATGGTTGTGTATATCAACACTATCTAAACTCATGTTTTTCTTGGTTGTCCAAAACTTTTGGTTTTTGACATTGCTTTTGTTCTGAAATTCTCCAAAAGTTGCTTCTACTTCAAGTTGTTCATGTTTGCCAGAATTGTTCATCTTACCTACTAAACCCAATTCTTGTTTTATTCTGCCATGCTCCCATGCATCAAAAATATATTAAATGCAGTTTTGCTTCTTTGCAGCTTGTTATCTTATATCCTTTTGTACCTTTTTATGTTGTGTTGTTATTGAACATCCATGTTTTCCAAAAATTCTTAATTTGTATATCTATATTTATACTATGTTGTAAAAACATAATAAGAAAGAAACTATACAGATTACACATTGGGGCAAATATTAAAACAAGAACCAATAGCTTCAATCTATGTTGTTTTAACAAATTTCCTAACCTCGAAATCATGATTTCTATATTATGCTATTCCGCCACACTATCTCTGCCCATTTGAAATTATAATCTGCAATGTCAATGACTTGTACAATGTTGTTTATGTTTATTGTTATTAAATATTCAAAGCATTTAGTTGACCTGTCTCTTTTTTTTATTGTAATATTTTCAATCCTTTTAGATATGTTCTAATGCTTGGTCCAGACACACTTCTGCTTCTCATTAATGTTGAACTATAAATTGAAATGGAGATTTTGAGCATCCTTGCCAATTCACATACAGTTATAATTTACGTTCATCAGCCTTTTCCTCTTTTAAAAACAACTTTCATATTCTTCTTTGTATTCATTCAATTTATGCAAATGTTTGTTGCCTTATATGTTCTCTCCAGTGTTTACTGCTATGCACAAACATGAATATCTCCATTTATGTATCACGATATACAAAGATACATATAAATTGCTATATGCATTTACATATATTTCCATACACGTACATGCATACATATGGTCCTGCACAGCTGCATACTTGCATACATACAACCACATATGAACCTCTATACATATACATACAAAGGCAGGCATTCACAATAGATATATATGCACATGAACAATCTTATATATTTTGAAAGTTGTGTGTCTTCATATGTAAGTAAATCTATGTGCAACATATTTTTTATGTGCATGCATGTATCAATGCATATATGATTATATGTATGTGTTTGTGCTTCTGTATAGAAATATGTACACATGTATGTGTATATCATGGAAATTGGTATATACATTTATAAAAAAATCCATACACATACATGCATACATATATTTTTACATAGCTGCAAACTACCACACACCTATAAACATGTTCATACAAAGGCAGGCACTCACGATAGATAAATATGAACATGCACAACATTATATATCTTGAAAGTTGTGTGCCTACATATGTTAGTAAACTTGTCTCTAGCCATATTCTTTTATGTGCACGCATGTCTCAATGCATGTATAGCTATATGTATGGGTATGTGCTTAAATTTTGTGCAAAAGTATTTAACATATGCAATTCAAAGATTGCATCAAACAAAAGTTTCAAATAAAACTATATAGATTAGAACATAGACACTATCTTTAACAGTTGTTTCTTGCACACTCAGTATCTTATATGCTCTGTTCATTTAAATTGTCTAAAATATTAATGCAGACCACAACGCAAGAATGAAATCTTAGGAAAGTGAAAAAGAGAGAACAAAACTCTCGCTATTATGCAGAACATAGAGAAGAAATCTCTAAAAAGCGTTGCCAGGAGCAAATGAAACACAAAATGCTTTTGCCTATGCCTGCACCACGTGAAACCCCACAGATGATGGATTCGGATTCGCTTATTCTGAATCAGAACCTTCCTTTATCATGTGGCCAGACCAGTATTGTATCGTAACAAATACAACAAACTTCCTTGAATAGTAGCAAACTACAAGAGAAACATACAACACAAAACAGGCAACCTCTATACCATCAGACAATATTGCAGACTACAACAACACAACAATGCACACCAAATTGTTTCTCTTCTATAGAGTACATTCAAACATTGCAAACCTTCTGCCATTGCATTGATTCACTGTCCATGCTTCAAACATGTAGTATTTGTAAGGAAAGATATATTGGAATGGTAATATGCAGGAACCAACAACATATTATCTATTCGAGATGCTTTTCTGAAAATGGTGTTCATCGTTTCTCTTTGGCAAATAACTTAGACCCGAGCGAGCAACCTGTTGTGTTAAAAAAACTTACCCAAGTAGAGGAGATGCTTATAGCTAGGGTTGCTCCTATTTTGCAAGTTAGACATGGAAGAGGTGGCCAATACAAATACACTGGTCACACTATAAGTTTTCCCCAAGATATTTCAGAAATTGCAAAGCTTTTGCCACGAAAACTAAAAGACCTTGAAGTTCTTATTGTCCACCGAAGTAATATACAAGGAAAAAAATATGATTGTTATGTAAATAAATTCCATGTTATGGATGCATTGAGCTATAAAATACAACTTGACCAGTACTATAATGATGTTGTCATAGACTTTGATGTTGTCAACCTGCTTCCTAATACTACAATAGATATATCAAATATGTTGCACTCTTTAGAAGAAGATACTGATGTAACAACTATTCCACCAACATAAGACCTTCTTGACAATTGCAATGAATATGATGCAGAAATTTCATCATCTTTTATTCCAAAACTGCCTACTCCAACCCGTGAACTAGATACAGTTAAGAGAACCTTGCAGTTAGATGTTGATACTGATAATAATGTGCCTTGGCCTGAAATAAACTTGTCTCTAATAAATGAATATAATACAATAGGCTTGTTAAGCATGGCATTCCCAACCCTTTTCCCATCTGGAGTTGCACTTCCACTGCAACCACATATCCAACATGTTCATTTACATGAATATGCTCTCCACTTAATGAGATATGTTGATCAAAGATTTGGACAACATGTTAGATTTCGGTATTATATTTACAATCTAATTATGAGACATCGTTCACAACAATTTGCAGCTATCTTCATTAGAACTAATTTGGGAGAACCTGTCCCAAGCACTATGGAAGCCCTTCATGAACGATTGCAAAACACTCCTGATGATCAGTTGCCTAATCAATTGTTGTGATTTGGTGCAACACTTTGAGGCACTCATGCATATTGGCGTAAATCTAGAAAAGAGGTTACTGCAATGATCTTCCAATTGGGGACCTCAACACGGTTCTTTACATTGAGCTCAGCTGATACTAAATGGCCTGATTTGCATAGGCTTTTCTCTGAAAATGATGGCCAAAACACATAGTTTACAAGAAAACAACTTACAAAGCATGTGATCTGCAATCCACATATAATAACATTATACCTTCACAATAGATTTACAATATTTCATGAAGAAGTTATTCAAAAGTTGTTCCAAGCAAAGGATCATTGGTATAGGTATGAATGGTAACACCGAGGCTCATGACATATTCATGGCTTCTTATGGCTCCGTGGAGCACCAAATATGGAGACCATTGATTGGACAGATGATAATAAGGTCCAAATGGCAAAAACTTTCTTCGACAAATATGTATCTGCTTGGAATCCCCGCAATGCAGTAGACCGGATGAATGCAATGCACTACACTGCAATGGATGACCCATGCCTAGCTAATACAAAAAAAATCTTCACCATGGACGTTGCATTGGATTATGAAGCATTACTTAATAATTTACAGAGACACACAAAATGCATAGAACATACATGCCTCAGGAAAAAAGGTCCCACATTTGAATGTCGTTACAAAGCTCCATGGGTTCAACAAGAGATGTCTATGTTGACAGTTGACAATAACAACAACCCATGCTATAAACCTACAAGGAATGATGATCGTTTGAATAGTAATAATCCCTGGATGCTTTCACTATGGAGAGCTAATATTGATTGTCAACCAGTCACTTCAAAAAAAGTTGTCCAATACATTTCAAAGTATGCTTCCAAAACAGAAAACAAATTGCAATCCTATATTGAAATGCTAAAAACGATAGTAAATACAACTAAATCTGAAGATAGCATATTACTAACATATTAGAAATTTATGATGGGCATAGTAGCAGACTGTGATATCAGTGCACAAGAAACTTGCCATATGTTACAGAAATTGCCTCTTCTAAGTTGTAGCTGACAATTTGTCTCTCTAAATGTTGGCAGAAAAATACTGCACCGTGTCATAAAATCAGATAATGGAACTGACCTTTCCACAACTTATATCCATGCTTATATGTAGCGCCCTTTTCAATTAAATGCAACAAGTTTGCTACAATCAGCACAAGGGTTTTCATATAATTCTCAACGCAAAAAAACAAAATGGCATATCAGGGATAAAAAAGCAATTTTGACTGTATATCCTCAGTTTAGAGAGCCTCCAGATGAAGATACCAATGAGTTCAAGATTTTTTGTTGGTCCGAACTGCTGCTATACAAACCGTTTCATGACATCCCAACTAAAATAGGAACTTCAAAGGAACAAATTATAGAGAATTGAAACAACTTTAAAAAGACTAATTAGAACCATTTGCAAAATCAACAAATTATAGATGATTGCAGCCCTCCAAATGAAGATGACAGTGATAATAATGGTTCTCAACATCAAGATGATACAAATCTATACGAGTGGGAGTTTGTCTCACAAATGGGAGCTACAAATAACTTTGCCCAAAGTGATCTACAAATGCTAGGCCGTCGTGATTACGATATTAACTACTTGTGGGGAGAAACTGTTGTGGATGATCAATTAGACTACACTTCTCTTCAATTCATAGATGCAAGCAAGCTACAATTCCAACATGCTAGCATGCAAATCTCCACATAGGATACAAAAAAAAAATAGCTATCACCTAAACAAAAAGTTGCGCTCAACATTATTCTACAACATCATAATAATCAATATACAACAACACCTCTACGAATGATTGTTCAAGGCACTGCTGGCACTAGTAAATCATTTTTAATAGATTGCATTAGGAAATAATTAAACATATCTCCAGTTGTCACGACAAACCCATTGCTTGTTTTAGCACCAACAGGTGTTGCTACATTTAATATACAAGCAACAACAATCCATGCAGGGTTGCGCATACCTATAAGAGAAATGCATCCTTTGACAGGGCAGTCATTAATGACATTGCAAGAATAATTGAAACATATAAAATATATTCTGATAGATGAAATGAGCTTTTTAGGCTCAAAATTACTACTGAAGATAGATAGCCATTTGTGCCAAGCATTCCCTAACAATCAACATGAAAGCTTTGGTGGGGTGTCCATAATTCTTGTAGGTGATCTTGCTCAGCTTCCCCCTATAATGGATAAACCTATATATGCATCACACTCTACAGCCCTCAGTTTATAGCATTCTTTTACTATTGTCGTAACATTGGACACTATTTTCTGCCAACAAGGTGCATCTATAAGACAACAACAATTCAGAACACTCCTTCAGAACTTAAGAAATACTCAAGCACTACAACATGATTGGCAGTTTCTGATGTGCCAGACAAATGCAACATTAAATATTCAACAAAAGAAGGATTTCAACTCATCAATCCATTTATTTGCAACAAATGAATCTGCACGGTTGCATAACAAGAAAATGCTCAAAGAATTAAATTTTCCTGTTGCTCTAAGTTTAGCTAAAGTTGGTAAGCAAACAAATACTAAATATGACAACGATGAACAACTACCATTGGAAGTATTACTTTCTATAAATCAGCAAGTGATGTTAATAGCTAACTTGTGGATTCAAGTTGGCCTTGTCAATGGCGCTATTGGTCTCATAAAAACAATTGTATATGAAAACAATACAAAACCGCTAGACTTGCCAAAATATGTGGTCATGCAATTCAAGGATTATAATGGACCTCCATGGGATATAGCGCATCCAAAAGACATACCCATTTTGCCAATAACACGAGGCGGGCGTACGCAAGTGCCTTTAACAATGTCTTGGGCCATCACTATTCACAAATTTCAAGGACTTACATTAGACAGAGCTACAATAGACATAGGTAATATTGAAAAGCAAGGACTCACATTCACAGCTATTCCAAGAGTGAAGACAATTGATGGGATACAGATCGAACCACCATTCTCTTTTGAAAGGTATTCCAAACTGCAAAATAACACTTATACAACCATTAGAAAGAAAGAAGAAACTCGTTTGCAGCTACACTCTACCCAAACAAATATCTATTCACCTTAAAATCTTCTAGTCTAGAACCATCTTTGTTACATTCCTCTACTTTCAACAAGGTAATTACAATTTTACAAGGTCTTATCTCTTCAAAACATGTGCATTCTTAATCATCCCTGGTACTAATTCTTTTGCCCTCACTGTTCATTTTAGATTGCATTCATTCTAAGACATCCTCCATGCTACATTGAACACTACACACAAGTGTTCCTATCTATACAGACTACAATTATTTTCTAAAGATATATCAGGTATAACACAGCTGCAACACATTGCACATTCACATCACTCACTACTCTAACATAAACAAGTATCTCAGGTATGATATGTTACTTTTATTGCTTCAAATATACTCTGTTAACAAATTTTTATGCTCCAACATTGCTCTATGTCACTTTTATCTAACTTGCCTCTTTGTAAGATAGCTACAATACATTGCCTCTCCACTTCACTTGTTGTCAATCAACTGTTCAATGTAGTTTCCTCCTACACAATGCAGGTATACATACCTATCAAACATACAAAGTTTACATTCTCTTCTTTTTATGTGGCCATATAATTCTTTGAAGTCATATTCAATGCTCACTTCAAAATTTCTTTTTCAGTTTCTCTATATACATTAATACCTAGTACAAAAAATACGGAGAAATATGCAAAAAAAATTTTACAAACCCTTGCCCAATGGCTTTTTACAACATTAATTGTTCACAACTTGAACATATACAACTATCACAGTTATAATATTTTACTTTTATTCCTTCAAATATACTTTGTTGATTATTTTCTATGCTCCAAAACTACTTTAACCCTATTATGTGTCATTTGTTTTGAGGTTACTGAAACATATGTTTTTTAAATGTATCTTTTGAACATATTAAATCATAGATGGCCAGTTTGATGTTCTTGTTCTCACTTTTCAACTTATCACTGGCTGTAGCTCAAATGTGTTGTCAATATCAATTATACAAAGTTATACAAAAAAAAAAACAATGCTATGCTTGGTTTGTTCTTTTTGTCTGCAAAACATGTGTTGGTCAGCCCTCAATTAACTTTCTAACACTTTTGACACTAAAATGAATATATTTCTAATCTATTTTAAACTTTATACTAGTCAAACATTTGTGATACAATCTAATTTGAAACATCATCCTGGTTGTTCTGTTGCTCCAACATTATACATCTATGTGAAGTTTAACAGCTTTTATTAATGTCATTGTTAGAGGAACTATGTATTATACCTCTGATAAGTTTTGTTACAAAAGTGTCTGTTGCATTCAAAACTCACTGCTCCAACATAAACAACTCTCCCAGGTATGATATTTACTTTTATTGCTTCGAATATACTCTGTTGACACATTTTACTACTCTAACATTGCTTTCTCTTAGTTTTATCTAACTTGCCTCTTTTTACGTCAGCTACAATACATTGCCTCTCCACTACATTCGTTCTCAATCAACCATTCAATGCAGTTTTGCTGCTGCAAAATGCAGGTATGCATACCTACCATACATACAAAGTTTACATTCTCTTCTTTTTATGTGGCCATGTAATTCTTTCAAGGCATATTCAATGTTCACTACAAAATTCCTTTTCAGTTTCTCTGTCTACATTAACACCTAGTGCAAAAAATACACAGAAATATGCAAGAACAAAATGCTTTAATCCTCTTATGTGTCATTTGTTTTGAGGTTACTCAAACATATGTTTTTTAAATGTATCCTTCAAACACATTAAATCATAGATTGTTAGTTTGATGTTCTCATTCTCACTTTTCAACTTATCATTGCTTGTAGCTGAAATGTGTTGTCAACAACAATTACGTATTCTATTACTTCTTTCAAATGCAACAGAAAGTTTTCTAACAAATCTTCCAATAAAATCAATTAATAATCATAGTTCTGTTTGCCACGCCACTTCAGTTGTTTTAGCACATGAGTTGTATATATGTTGAATTTGAGATACTGAACATATTTCTTCTTTTTCTTGCAGAGATAAATATTAACAGAGAATAACATACCCATGCTCCCATTTGGTACCAATTACAAGCAAACAGTTTCAAGTCATTTCCAAATTCATACTTCATATGTGCTTTGCAACTTTACCAAATTAATCCTTCTGACGTCCCCTCCTTCAATGCAGGCAAAATCTTTTGACCAACCAAACTAAATCAGTTTTTCTATTTCACCAAAATCCATTCATTTTGTTCCACATATTTCAGGTCGTATTCCTTTTACTTTCTTAAAATAATTTTAAATTGCCCATTATAGTTATTTGCCACTTTTAGCGTTCTTTATTCTAGTGTTTTATCTCCCCATTACAAATAGATTTAATTGTTGTTTTCCTTCAACATTTCCTCAATTCTGCAGTGTTCCTATTCCGCCCTCTGCACTTTATTTTATCCCTTCCATTGACACTATTCAATTCTTCATCAAATTCAAAAGCATTACATGGCAACACATAGTTTTAAAAGTCTCCTATTCTCTAGGCCTCTACACCTGTAAGTATAAAACTATCTCAGGTATAACACAGTTAAAAAACATTACCTGTCCACTTCACTCACTAACTACTTTATCTTGCTTTAATCTCACTTACTTCTTTATAAGATAGCTGCAAACTATTGCCTATCCACTTCAATCACTGTCAATCAACCATTCAATGCAGTTTCTTCCTACACAATGCAGGTATACATACCTATCAAACATTTAAAGTTAAGATATATTATTAAATTTTATTATGAATTCCTTATTATATGTCTTTTACTTAATTTACTTGGATTCTTATTCTGTGTATTTCATTTTCAAATATACTATTTTTAAATATATTTTCTTGCATCTTCAACACTAACATCTATATCCACTTTTTTTGCATGCCCTATATGTTGCTATACCAAAAATCTCACAGACAGGATTGCCAATATGTTCCATTGGTTACCTTACACTTTCAAGCCTCAACTCTCATGCATTGTAAGTTTTCCTTGCACCTTCTTTCCTCTTACTTCATTATTTCTCATCTCATTATGATACTATACTCCTCTTCTCAATGATTATCAATTGCCCACAATCTCATCCTTATAAAGTTTGTTTTTTTGTCACTGAAATACACAAAATAGGTACTTCGCATTTCGCACGTATCCAAACTTCACCGGCCACCTCTGTCAACATAATAATTTTACAGTAGACACTCTTATTTTCAACTCTATTGCATACACATTTTTAATCATCATTACATTTCAAAACTCTTTGTCTGCAACATGTACTTCATCCATATATATCGCAAATCTATGACTGTGTTGTCCTTACAAAATTTGCACGCAGCAAAAAAACAACTTTAGGATGTTTTGAAACTTCGTTGCATTCCAGATTTATCACACTAATATTCTTCTTTTACGTATTGTTTATTGACAAATATTGCTTTTTTTCCCCCATTCTTGTTATTTTAACTAAATAGCTATTCAATCAAAATTTTCATTCAATTAGCAGAAGTCGTTCATTTTGGTATGATGTAATTTTTCTGAGCTGTTTTGCTCTTTCAATTTGCCCTCTTCCAATGGTTTTGTTCATCCAGGATGTATTCAATTACATTCTAATGGGTCTTTTCAAATATCAGGGGAGAATTTTTTTTAGCAAACCAATTTACAAAACCTTTGCCTATCGGCTTCCCGTTGTGCGCACATAGCGTGCAACTCCTAGTTTTTAATTTTTTCAAACTAATATATGCACTAAAAAGAGGTGCTATAGCTAGGGCAATAGTAAATTGTGCTCTAAATAATATATTGTAGGATAAAAAATCAATTAACTTAAGAAATTGATTGTATTGAATGCATTTGTTGTTATTGGTTGAGATGTCTTCTTTGCTGTTGTGAGTGGTATTTGCCTTTCATTACCTAGCAATATATAGGGATTATTGGTATACATCTTGGGTCATTTTGTGTCCATGGTGGTTGGTTGTAATTAACAATACATGTATTATTGGCATACATTTTGGGTCAACTTGGTATTATTAGTAGCACTGGTTTTTCATGTTGTTTATCATTAACTTCAATATTTTTTAGGACATTTATGATGAAGAATTCTAGCCAATGTCCACATTGGATTATTGTTATATGATATCCATACCTAGTTCTAAAGTACCCATTTTTTGCATAGGGTGGAAGAATACTAGAAAAGGTTGGGGAGACTGGTCTTACCACTGGTAATTGCATTTGCTTAAAAAATTCTAAACCTTTTCAATGTAGCGATTTTGTGTGGATCCTGAAATCATTTCATTTCATGAGACAATAAAGAATGCTCTATAAAACTTGTCTTTAAATTAGTTGAGAGAAAGTTCATCATTTCCAATAATAAGATTTAAACTCGTGCATTTTAAACAATTCTTTTTGTTCCTTTTATATGAGCTTGATTTCTTTAAGGCTCTCTCCAGATATGCCACAACCATCACCATAGTATCAACAAATAGATTTGGTGGATGTATTTCCAGTTTTCTTTGTATCAACAAATACTATATGAATGAAAGCCACAAAATCTATGTGAATGGAAGCCACAAAATCTAACTTTCAAATGGAATTTGTCAACAAAATCTATGTTGAGCGTTTAAAGATTGTGGGTGTTCCTCTTGGAGTTGTTCATGTGTTTGATTCTTTCATAGTGGTGAAATGAAGATCTAGTTTGGAAATATGCAACTCTCCTCTTGCATGATGGTTATGTTCCTTTTTCTTGCAGTCATTTGTAGTAAAAGGGTGTGCATGTTAGGTGTGCACTTTTAGCTCCCTAGTCACATGTGAAAACGCCTACTATTTGGACTACAATACGGAGTTATTATATCTAGTTCATGGTCAACCCATTGTTACATGAAAGAATTGGATGATTATTCATTGGTTTCTTATGGGTTGTGAATTTTGGTATAATTCATATTTTATAATCTTCTAAACAATGTAATTTCTCTCTAGGTTTTTTGACTTCTCTATTTCTAAAAGCTATGGGTTTGTTAATCTGGGTATTTCCATTTATTTAGATGACATATTTAATTATATGAGTGATTGAATGTTTAAGTGGAGTCATATTTATAGACATGGTTAAACAAATGGTTTTGGATGTTTAAGCGGTATAATTTATATGTTATAAGCTTCTCAATAACTTAGTTAGAACTCTCTAGATTTTGTAAAAAAAATTCATATCTATAAGCTATGGGTTTGTGGATCTAGGTATTTTCATTTTAGATGACATATTAATTATATTAATATTTGGATGTTTAAATGTATTTAGATTCAAACCCTCAGGAAAAGGGCTTGTGTATTTAAACCCTTCGAGAGTGTTCAATTTGAATCAAATCCAACAAGCCAGATAATACATTTTTATGCCTACCACTTCACGCTAAGAAACACTTCTATAGCATGTCATGTACAGGTTGAATGAAGCCTGGCATCCTAGCTAAGTTGAACATTATAAAAGAATCATAATGTTCAAGCATTTTGTCATCTAAATGCCTTAACAGTAAGAGATTAGGCTTCCTTTTGCATTGTTGTTCTTCACGTTGAGTTGCGTTTCTTTTGGACTGTTATTTGCTAGAACCATTTTGCTTAATTTTTGGAAATTACTTCAGGGTAAGAACCACCACCTGAATCTAAGAAGTATAACAAGGTTGTTGATGATTTAAAATACTTATAAGAAGCAATCTCAAGATAATAGTTTAATACATTGTTCCATATACATTTAGGTCCATATGATGAGTGAGACGAACTTTGTTGCACATCCATCTTCGATATGTTAACATGGGATGTCTGTTGGTATTAGCAAGAAATCATTTCTTCAACTTCCGGGGCAAAAATAATAGATTCTATGTAAACTTCTTTCATCTCTCCCTTGATTTATAAATCCAATTAATTCCTTTCAAAAATATATCCAATACACAAACACGTTACAAACAACACATAAAAGAGTGGTTAATTTGGGGATCTTACTATAACAGCTAAATGCGTAGAACAAAATCAAGGTATTTGACAGATTGGCAACTAGATATAATTGCAGGTTTCTACAATCAAAATAGAAACTGATAATTTTAAAAACCTTTTATTTTAGGTGAAGCAACATAAATCTCATGTGGAGTATAGTGGCACTAAGTACTCCAGAGCACAAGTTATTTTAGGTAAGGGAACACTTTTAATGAAAGATTCTATTTTTTTTAGTTTTTCATAGGTATAGCATAGTTGGAAAATCCAAAACATATATACTATGCTACATATTCTATATAGAGAGATATATAAATTTAGTTGAGTTTAATTTTATGCGTGGTATTTAAATTTCTTCTAACTACATAAAACCATTTCAACTGCCTTGAAATAATGAAGCAAAATCAACAAGTAAAATATAGAGTCACAAGAACCCAAGTGCTTTGAATTGTAGATGAATGATCCTAAATTTTAAATTTGTAGCAATCATGGGTACACAAAAATTTGGGACTACATATTGCCAAAGAAGAAATTGAACACTAAATGCTTGGCAATCTCGAGCTTCCAAACTATTCATCAGGCCATTCAAATTCCATGTTGTCATAGTTATTGTAGCATCATAAATTATAGCCTCGTATAATTCAGACCTCATTTTTGTGCTCCTACTTTAGCATGTCTCATCCTAGTTATCCCCTAGGTCTATTTTGGCCCCTTTTACCTCAAAATTGATGTCACTTGGTGATAACTCAATGATGAACCACTAGTACTGAACCGGTACTGAGAGGGGGGGGGTGAATCAGTACAAACACAAATACAGTCCAAAACTGGTTTGACAGCAAATACTCCAAATGACTAATAAACAGAGATATCGATAAAACAGAGTGCAACCGGTAAGATCTAGTATAGCTCAATCAGTCATGAACCGGTCACTCAATAAGCTTTTCTTTTAGCTCAATACCACATTATCATAATATTCACATGCATGAACTAGTAGAATTAACCATAAAATCTTCACAACAGTGAGTCCAATGTGTTTTATAGACAGGCATAAAACATAGAACCTTCATGTGCTTAATAGATAAAACAGAGCATCACAAGACAAGAGCATTACACATGACACACATATTTTTCACGTGGAAACCCAACTGGGAAAAACCACGGTGGGGATGAATACCCACAAGCTGCTTTTTGAACTCTGTGGAAGTCCACTCTGTTAGGAGCCTTGTCTGGTTAAGAACATTACAATAGGTTCTGGTAGGAACCAATCCTCTTAAGGATCACCCGGTTAAGGGATACCCGATTAAGATTTAAACCCGGTAGGGTCACCTTGTTAGAGGATTTTAAGAACTCAATAGCTGAAAGGATCTCCTAAGCTTCTCTAGCTTCTCAGAACTCATTAGCCTCGAGTTACCCGGTTAAGGGATTTGAAACAAGCTGATTAAGACCACCTGATTTAAGGGATTTTGAATCAAGCCAGTTAAGGCTACCCTGTTAGGGGACTTTACAACTATTGAAGTGGTTACAGATCAACAAGAATTACAATGATCTGTTAATAGCACTTAATGCTAATGTAGATCCGTTTAGGCTCCTCTTTTCCTTCTGCACATTCACTTTGCAGGTATCTCTTCTCTCCTTTGGTTTGGCAAGAATCACATATCACTTTCCTTGGATACACACTCACAACTTTGCCAACAACATCACACAGGAACCCAACATCGACCTTATAGGAATCATACAGTTCGGTAGAAAAAACCCTAAACCCTAAACCTGTTAGGTTGAGCAATTCAAACAGTTCGATCCTGACCGTTGAATCATACTGCATTAAATGCACCAGTCTTGAATCGATCTCAAGACATTCTCCATCATCCATTATCCACTGTTTTCATAATGGCTAATAACCCATCACGCATTATCACCATTTGACAGACTTCACACATTCCCAAGGTAGATAGCAATAGTCATCTTTATGCAAGATCCTTCATGCACACAGAGCTTATGTGGCAACATGATCTGTCCTCCATCATACTGCTAGCTTATCACACAAAGATCACCGATTGAGTCACACAGACTTGAGGTACTCTAACCAGAAACCCCAAAGTGGAAGCTGCCTACCAACCGGTAGTCATACAGTGCTTCCATGTGCCGGTTCTCATTACTACATGTTGGTTCACCTTGAACAAATGTGCCTCTTCACTTTGGCATATACCGGTTCACACATATGGCGGTTCCTCTTTCTTCACTTATCACATGTGCCGGTTCACACTATGTCTCATATTGACATCAATGACAACATACAATATCATTATGTCTTCATGCCGATTCGCATAATGCCAACAATCTCCCCCTTTGGCATTGATGGCAATATACTAAAGATATCTTCTTTGCTTCACATCTTCTCCCCCTTTGACAGCAATTCCAAAGTGGAGGTACAATCATCATTGTCTCAACATGTTGCTCCCCTTGAGGAGTAGCATCCATAAACACACCAATCATCCAAAGATTTGTCTTTTTAGTACCTGAGTGATGTGGAACACTCACTTTTAGTTCACCTCCTGAAGGGGCAAGACCCCTAATTCACCTCTCAAATGCACAAATGTTGTCTTTGGGAGAGGCTTGGTGAATATGTCTACTAACTGCTCCTTACTGGACACATGCTCCAGTGCAATCTCTTTATTTTGAACCTTTTCCCTCAAGAAATGATACTTAAGCTCAAAATGCTTGGTTCTAGAATGTTAAATCGGATTCTTTGATATCTTGATAGCACTTGTGTTATCATAGAATATACTTACCGGTTCAGATATAGGGATCTTGAAGCCTTCCAGTACATGCTTCATCTAGATTGTTTGAGTGCAGTTCATGAAAGCTGCAACATACTCCGCTTCCACTATAGACTGAGAGATGCAACTCTGCTTTTTACTCATCCATGAGACCAGTCTACCACTGAGAAAGAATGCACCACCGGTTGTGCTCTTTTGATCATCCACATTAATGGCCCAATTAGCATCTGTGAATACTTTCAGATTGAAATTATTGTTGTATGGGTACCACAATCCATAGTCAATTGTTCCTTTCAGATACCTAAGAATCTGCTTGACTGCACTCAAGTGAGATTCTCTTGGACTCTTCTGGAACCTTGCAGTGATGCCAACTGCATGTGCAATATCCGGTCTGCTATGCACTACATAATGCAACTTACCAATCATTGACCGATATTCCTTTTCATCAACCAGTGTAGAATAATCCTCCTTTGTCAATTTGCAACCGGTCACCATCGATGTACCAACTGGTTTGCTATCTTCCATGCCAAAAGTCTTCAACACCTCTTTGACATATTTGGACTAAGTGATGAAGATTCCATCTTTCATCTACTGGATCTGCAGTCCAATGAAGAACTTAATCTCCCCTATGAGTGACATCTCAAACTCTTTCTTCATCTCATCAGCAAGCTCATGACTCATCTTGTCATCTCCTCCAAAGATAATGTCATCAACAGAAACTTCATAGATCAGAATCTGATCTTCTTCAGACTTCAAGTAGATATTGCTATCTTCACTTGTTCTCTCAAATCCAATCTTCACAAGATGGGAATGTAGGTGCTCATACCATGCCCTAGGTGTTTGCTTTAGACCATATAATGCTTTATGTAGCCTACATATTATGTCACTGTCTTCAGATAGGGTAAACCCATCTGGTTGCTCAATATATACCTCCTCTTCAAGTACACCATTTAGGAATGCAGATTTTACATCCATTTGATATACCTTGAATCTCTTAAAAGCTGCATATTCAAGAAGCATACGAACTCCTTCCAATCTAGCTACAGGAGCAAAGGTTTCCCCATAGTCTTCACCTTCTTCTTGAGCATATCCTTTGCATACCAGTCTGGCTTTATTCCTAATCACTGTGCCATCCTCATTCAACTCATTTCTAAACACCCATTTGGTGCCAATGACATTTTTATGCTCTGGTCTGGGTACCAAGGACCATGTACCATTTTTCTCTATCTGGTCAAGTTCTTCTTCCATTGCCTTGATCCAGTCTTCATCTTTATGAGCCTCTTTGAATGACTTAGGCTCAAATTCAGATATCATACATGAGTTTTCTCTGATCTTTCTTCTCGTAAGGATTCCTGCATCCTTATCGCCTATGATCTGCTTGGGATCATGATTCAACTTGACATACCGAGGAATGGTCTTAACTGATTCTTCTTGATTTTCTTCTTCATCCTCATCTTCATCAGTTTCAACATTCACCGGTTCAGCAACACTGTTACTGGTACTAGGTTGACTAACAACCGGTTCCTAGAAGGTTGCAACCGGTTCATTTACAACTTGCTCACTGTTGGTTTTCTCAATCTTCTCAAAGGATTCATCAACTCTTACATTGATGCTTTCCATAATTCTCTGAGTCCTATTGTTGTAGCACTTGAAAGCTTTACTCTTGATGGAATATCCTAGAAATATTCCTTCATCACATTTAGCTTCAAATTTGCCCTGATGTTCACTCCTCTTGATGTAACATTTGCTACCAAATACTTTAAAGTAGTTTACCACAGGGGTCTTACCGGTCCAATACTCATAAGGAGTTTTTTCCTTACCCTTTTTGATGACTACCCGGTTCATAGTGTAAACTGCAGTGCTCACCATTTCTCTCCAAAAGGTGTGAGCAACCTTTCCTTGGATCAACATAGTTCTAGCTACTTCAACCACAGTCTGGTTATTCCTCTCTACTAGGCCATTCTGTTGTGGAGTCTGGGGAGTAGACAGTTGTCTCTTGATGCCAAATTCTTCACAATACTTGTTGAATTCACTGGAAGTGAATTCCCCTCCTTGATCAGTTCTGAGACATTTGATCCTTTTACCGCTTTCCTTCTCCACTAATGCTCTGAAAGCCTTGAATTTCCCAAAAGCTTCAGACTTGTCTTTCAAGAATGTGACCCACATCATTCTTGAGCAGTCATCAGTGAGAATCATGAAGTACCTATCACCCTGCACACTTCTAGGTTTCATAGGACCACATAAATCAGTATGCACAAGATCAAGCAAGTTTTCAGCAGTAAAAGATTTACCTTTAAAGGTTGAGGAAGACATTTTCCCCAATTGACATTCTCTACACAAGGTATTATCTGGTTTGCTCAGCACCGGCAACCCTCTAACTGCCTTGATCTTACTAGCCTTCACAATGTTATCAAAGTTCACATGGCAGAACCTCCTATGCCATATCCAGCTATCATCAAGCTTAGCCATAAGACATGTACTTATATTTGCATTCAGATGAAATAGGTTACCTTTAGTCTGCATGTTGGTGGCTACCAATTTATAATCTTTACCTTTGATTCTGCAAGCTCCATTCTTGAATTGCAGAGTGAGACCACTGTCATTTAGCTAGGCAACACTTAGAAGGTTGTGTCTGAGACCATCAACACAATACACATTGTCAGCACTACTCTTTCCATTCAAGGAGATGGACCCTCTACCCTTGACCATGCATGGTGCATCATTGCCAAAGCGAACCACACCACCATCTTACTCTTCTAAGGATAGAAACTTGCTCCAGTCACCAGTCATATGGTGAGAACATCCACTGTCAATGATCCATTCATTGGAATCATCAAACCGGGAGACAAAAGCCTTCTTGTCTACCACATCTTCCTTTATAGCAACGAACACAATGTCTTCACTCTCTTCATCTTTTGATTCCTCATCTGTGACACCTTCATCAACTACCACAAAACAATTTCTCTGGTTTCCTCCTTTGAGTTTCTTGAACCTTTCCGGTTTATCCTTATTGTCACTATTAGGAAAGTTCATAGCAATATGTCCTATCCAGTTACAGGAGAAACATTTCAAAGGAAGCTTACCTTTGTATTTACCGGTTCCTTTTGGAAATCTCCTGGCAAGAAGAGCTTCAAATTCCATCAGAAACTCTTCATCCTTCATTTCTCTGTTCTGATTAGGTTCCCCACTAGTGCTAGCCTCTTTTCCTTTTCTGGATGGTATAGCAAATGCTTTAAAGGCTGATTGTCTTTTGAACACTACCATCAAAACTATTCTGCTCATAGGCTGTCAACTTGGCTATGATGGAGTCCAAGGATGCCTTAGACTTCTCTATTGATCTCAACTCCTGAATAGCAGCAACCCTTATTGCATAGACCGACAACATGGATCTCAGTACTTTACTTACCACAGTGGAATCTTCTATTTTGCCACCTGCACTCTTTATTTCTCCAACAACTGTTTTGATTCTTATTCCATACTGTTGAATGGTCTCTCCTTTAGCCATCCTCATGTCTTCAACCTTTCCTCTCAAGCTCTCTTCCTTAGCCTGTTTTACATGCTCATCACCACCATAGATATTTTCAAGAGCATCCCATACTTCTTTGGGCTTTGCCTTGTCCTGAACATCAATAAACTCAATGTCAGATAGACTACTGATAAGGGCTTCCATGACTTGCCCATTTTCTTGCACCTCTCTCTTTTGGTCATCAGTGAGAGTACTGGTAGGAACAACATATACATTTTCAACATAACTCCAGTGTTGAACACCCATGCTTTTGATGAATATCTTCATCCTGTCTTTTCATATACCAAAGTTTTCCCTATTGAACTTTGGACCTTCCCTCTTCATCATTTGGCTAGGATCTTTTCCTCAAGTGGCTAAGCTTACAACACAGAGGACCTGGAGTGCTCTGATACCAATTGATAACTCAATGATGAACCACTAGTACTGAACCAGTACTGAGAGGGGGGGGTGAATTAGTACAAACACAAATACAGTCCAAAACCAGTTTGAGAACAAATACTCCAAATGACTGATAAACAGAGATATCGATAAAACAGAGTGCAACCGGTAACATCCAGTATAGCTCAATCAGTCATGAACCAGTCACTCAATAAGCTTTTCTCTTAGCTCAATACCACATTATCATAATATTCACATGCATGAACTAGTAGACTTAACCATCAAATCTTCACAACAGTGAGTTCAATATGTTTTATAGACAGGCATTAAACATAGAACCTTCATGTGCTTAACAGATAAAATAGAGCGTCACAACACAAGAGCATTACACATGACACACATACTTTTCATGTGGAAACCCAACCGGGAAAAACCACGATGGGGATGAATACCCACAAGCTACTTTTTGAACTCTTTAGAAGTCCACTTTGTTAGGAGCCTTGTCTAGTTAAGAACATTACAATAGGTTCTGGTAGGAACCGATCCTGTTAAGGATCACCCGGTTAAGGGATACCTGGTTAAGGGTTAAACCCGGTAGGGTCACCTTGTTAGAGGATTTTAAGAACTCAATAGCTGAAAGGATCTCCTAAGCTTCTCTAGCTTCTCAGAACTTATTAGCCTCGAGTTACTCGATTAAGGGATTTGAAACAAGCCGGTTAAGACCACCTGATTTAAGGGATTTTGAATCAAGCCAGTTAAGGCTACCCTATTAGGGGATTTTACAACTGTTGAAGTGGTTAGAGATCAACAGGAATTACAATGATCTATTAACAACACTTATTGATAATGCAAATCCATTTAGGCTCCTCTTTTCCTTCTACACATTCACTTTGTAGGTATCTCTTCTCTCCTTTGGTCTGGCAAGAATCACGTATCACTTGCCTTGGATACACACTCACAACTTTGCCAACAACATCAGACAGAAACCCAACATCGACCTTATAGGAATCATACAGGTTGGTAGCAAAAACCCTAAACCCTAAACCTATTAAGGTTGAGCAATTCAAACGGTTCGATCCTGACCGTTGAATCATACTACATTAAATGCACCAGTCCTTAATCAATCTCAAGACATTCTCCATCATCCATTATCCACCATTTTCATAATGGCTGATAACCCATCACGCGTTATCACCGTTTGATAGACTTCGCACATTCCTGAGGTAGATAGGAATAGTCATCTTTATGCAAGATCCTTCACGCACACAGAGCTTACATGGCAACACCATCTATCCTCCATCATACTGCTAGCTTATCACGCAAAGATCGCAGATTGAGTCACACAGACTTGAGGTACTCCAACTGGAAACCCCGAAGTGGAAGCTACCTACCAACTGGTAGTCATATAGTGCTTCCATGTGCCGGTTCCCATAACTACATGCCGGTTCACCTTGAACAAATGTGCCGCTTCACTTTGGCATATACCAATTCACACATATGTCGGTTCCTCTTTCTTCACTTATCACATGTGTCGGTTCACACTATGTCTCATATTGACATCAATGACAACATACAATATCATTATGTCTTCATGCTAGTTCACATAATGCCAACACTTGGTTGCATGGCTGAGTGGATCCCATCCTAGGATTGTGCCCTCCTGAACCCAACCTGTTTTACCCTATTTTGGGAGGAAAAGGGCACTTGGGGTGCCCCTATCCAGACCAAGGCATCTTGGGTGCTGTGGTCCCCCTTAAATAAGCCCTAATTTAAATAAGATGGTGCACTTTCCTTCCTCGATGAGTTTTGGTCCCCATGGCTCAATGTGATCGTTGGAGGTTGGCCTAATCAATAATTTACCTATGGAACCCTATATATAAACATTCTATCAACTCATTTGAGATCACTTTCATACCATAGTGTTCACATATCTACAAGAATTAAAGGAAAAATTTCATCCCACCATATTCTTCAAGCATCATGGATAAAATGCCTTTATGACATCTCTTTATATTCATTTTTCTCTTCCCAATATACTTGGGAGCTCTTCCCCATGAACCTTGAGAGGTGTGGAGACAAGAAATGCCTTTATGAAATCTCTTGAATCCCACACCTTTTCCTCTCAATCCATGTGCTCCCTCTCAGATCAATCTCAACCCTTCATCCCAAAATCAATCTTGGCCTTTCATTTTGGCCTCCTCCAACCTATAAATTGGAGTCTTCTCCACTCATTCTCTCTCCTCATTGTACATCCTCCTAACTTTCCCACTTGTACTCTAATCACTCATTAGCCCACCTAATCAATATCCTTAATCATTTGTACATCCCTAATCACCTTCATCCTTTCAAAAAAATTCAAATTCCTTGAATTTCCCCATGCATCCTCTTCCCAAGGAATTTTTAATTCATTTATCCATTTAGTCTTCCCACACAGCCTCTTATTTTGGAATTTTTAATTCCTCCTTCCTCCCCCCAAGGAATTTTATATTTTTTTTCTCTTCCCAATGTAGTTGGGAGCTCTTCCCCATGAACCTTGAGAGGTGTGGAGATAAGAAATGCCTTTATGACATATCTATTTATATTCCTTTTTCTCTTCCCAATGTACTTGGGAGATCTTCCCCATGAACCTTGAGAGGTGTGGAGACAGGAAATGCCTTTATGAAATCTCTTGAATCCCACACCTTGTCCTCTTAATCCTTGTGCTCCCTCTCAGATCGATCTCAGCCCTTCATCCCAAAATCAATCTTGGCCCTTCATTTTGGCCTCCTCACAAATCATCCACTTTTTATACATTCTTATGTTGTGCATTTAATCCATTGATCCACTTCCATCATACTCTCATTTTGTTAATTTGGAATCCAAAATCATCCATCACGCCATCATGATGCCTAAATCTTATTTCATCTAATCTATATCCATCATCATTTAAATTCAATCCAAATCCAACCAATCTTGTTGTGTGTGAAGAGAAATCAACATCCCAATCAAGGAGCTAATCCAAACAAGTTAAGGAGGGGCACATCCTTAGCTTCACCAATAGATCAATTGGAGGAACAAGAGAGAACTCCTTTGCAAGGTATAAGAATCTTGTTTTATACTTTGTTTGGTTTTTTATGTTTATTTGGGTTTAAACTAACCATCTAACCTTGCATTGGTTTTCCCTTGCTTCAACAACCATTGCAAATCTAAGGTATTATGATATAACATTTACTTCAATATTTCAATTCAATTCAAGGGTAATTCCTAAATTGGGGTTTGACCTAAACCAAACCCCATCAACAACCCTATTTTCTTCTTTCTATGTCTAGGGGATTGTCTCAAGAACTACAAGCGAGGAATCTAACAAAGTAGACGATGATAATCAGACTCAAATTTTGAAGCCACAAAAATGTGGAGGACCAAAATGACCGACTCCCCTCAATTCTAAGAATTTATGATACTTTTAGACAATGGATTATGTGTGTCATCGTGATCCAAAACACATCAAGTTTGTTTTCCCTTGATATTCAGAGGACTAGGATGACCCCCCCCCCCCCCCAGTCCTAACAATTATGCCCAAAATTTTTGTCACAAGTTCTGAACTATTTTCCCTTCTTAGTTTTGAGTTTATAGCTCTCTACATGATATCTAGAACATTTTGTTACTGTAATTTTATGTTAATTCCCATTTTTTATCCCAGGATCTAGCATTTCTATTCAACCCTAATTGAAATTCATTTTCAACTCAAGCAAGGAGAAATTAATATAATCTATATTGATGTAGGAGCATCCTTGGTTCTTAGCAATCTTGCATCAACCAAAAAACATTTTCTTTTTCTCTATCTTTTTGTTTGTAGTTTCAGTATTTCTTTCTGTATTTCTTTGAATTTGCACACTAGACCTTGTAGAGCTATATTTTGCTTGTGGAAATGTTCATCTACCTTATCCTAAGTCTGCGAGACGTTTGGATCTTTTTTTCCGGCAACTTATCGCTTCCAAAATCTGGGATAGTTTCTAGCTCAGAGCCCCTGAACCACTTGGACCTATTTGCTATTGAAGAAGCTTGTACATCTTTCCCATAGCTTATGGAGCCTAATTTTGTTGCTTCTGACATTCCTTGGCATGTGACCAACCTTCCCTTGGGTCCACACATCATTCTATGTTATTTCTAGAGGGATTCCTTTGGTGGAGGCCGACTTGGTTGTTTTTCATGTTAGACCATCTTCATCGGTAATTATTTTCATCTTGGGCTGACATGGATCATCCTAGAGCCATGAATATCATATAAATCAATATAACTAAGCATATGAAAGAAATTTTTTTACATAGAGAAGAATAATTAGAAGAATATATGTTAGGACATTTGTGATAAAGAATTCTAACAAAAGTCCACATTGGATTATTGCTATATGATATCCATATCTAGTTATAAAGTGCCCATTTTTTGGATAGGTTGGAAGGATACACGAAAAGGTTGGGGAGACTGGTCTTACTGGTAATTCCACTCACTTAAACAATTCTAAACCTTTTCAACATAGCGATTTTGTGTGGATCCTGAAATCATTTCATTCCATGAGACAATAAAGAATGCCCTATTAAACTTGTCTTTAAAGTAGTCGAGAGAAAGTTCATCATTTCCAACAATAAGATTTAAAATTGTGCATTTTAAGAAATTATTTTTTGTTCCTTTTATATGAACTTGACTTCTTTAAGACTCCGTCTAGATATGTAACAACCATCACAATAGTATCAATAAATAGATTTGGTGGATGTATTTCCAATTTTCTTTGTATCAACGAATAGATCTACATAAATGGAAGCCACAAAATCTAACATTCAAATGGAATTTGTCACTTAAATCTATGTTAAGTGATTAAATCTCGTGGGTGCTTAGATAAACTCATAAGGCACTGAGAGGGGGGGGCGAATCAGTGCAAGCAAAAGCAATATGAAAAAGATCACCAACTTAAACAACTTAAAACTTAACAAGCATAAGAGGAATATCACCACATAAGCTAATGCCCAATAAAAAAAATTCCACATAGCACAAGAGATTTATACGTGGAAACCCAAAAGGGAAAAACCACGGTCGGAGTTAATACCCACAAGATTCACTATCTGCAGAATAGAAATCTTGATCGATTAAGGTCTTACAAATATGCTCTTTTAGGAACAGACCCGGTTAGGAGTCACCCGGTTAAGGGATTTAAATGATGAGCCTTGTTAGGAGCTTTGACCTATTAGGATCAACCTCGCAAGAGGATTTAAGAGTATGATATAGAGATATCCTGTTAGGGGATTTACAAATTAAGGCCTGTCAAGACCTACCTGGTTAAGGGATTTTGCTACTATAACTGTTAGGATAACAACAATCAAATGATCTTCATGTAACACCTCTGTGTTTGATAAGATCCTCTTTAGATCCTCAAAACTTCAACAACACATCAATACAGAGCTTCACTAATCACCGCATAATCAACTTCGCCTTATTCACCTTCGATCTCATCAACATACACATGTCTATCTCATAATTCATCACATTTTTTATAGACATCAACTTAGTCGGCTACAACCTTGGAACAATTTCCTAGGTTCAATGAATCTACACAAACTAATATTGCATGTCAAACTTATGTCGGCCACCGACATAACAAACTAAAAATAAAATAAAATCTGTGTCGATTTACCGATTTAAGTGACTTTATCACTACCGGTTGAGTGTTCATCAGAATGCCTGATTTGTACATCAAACATCAAATCTCACTTGTCCGGTTGAATCTGCCAATGCGGTCATGAATATAGCTCCAAATACCTATCTCCATTGTTAATTTAAAACTGCATCATCCAACTCTTCACCAATCGCTTGTACTGGTTGCATGAATGCAACTCTGTTCCTATTTACTGGTTGGAGTCCTAATTACCGGTTCTCTATTAAATTGTCTTCTGTACCGGTTAAACCTTACCAATTGTCTTCCAAGACTTAGATGAATACAAAAATTATTGTTACCATCAATGACAACACAAGACTTATTCATCAAACATGAATCTCAATCTCTTTATCACATTCACCAATCAATTATTTAGCAGTTGCATATCACCAACAGTCTTTACCAATTCAGTCAAATGCTAACATTCTCCCCCATTCGCATTGATGGCAACTCTTAGGCAAAATTTTGTCAACTAAGTGTGCAAAAAAAAAATTGACTTTATGACATATACTCCCCCTTAGCAATTACATGTTATTGAAAAAATTTAAACCATTACAAGACTCAAACTACTACTCCCCATTATGAATACAACAAATTTTGACTCTTCTACTACTCCCCCTTTGACAACAATGGCAAAGGAAAGTAAATACATACAATTACATCAAAATGTGCATCAAAATTGCATTAGCATATATGAATGTCTTTACAATGCAGTCTTAGAAAAAACATCACTAAAATGTGATTTCAACTGTGTCAGATCATTACATCAGGTCTCCAAAATATTGTCGGTTATCTCCACATGTGGCTTTATCTGTCCAACAAACTCCTCCATGGAATATATGGTACTCATCTCTGGTGTTGCAAGGATGGCTTCAATTTCCTTATAAGATCTTTGCGAGATTTCCATCGTCGGGATCAGTTGTGTCTGTAATTCCTGTAGTGATATGATCCTCTTAACCTGTTCATTTTCATAAGTTCTACAACCGATCTTCCAAAATTTATTGCAAAGTCATTCAGGGGCATAAATGACTCACTAAGAACTTCAATTTCTTGCTCAGCTTCCTCCATCTTCAAATCAACACAAAACAATGAAAATTTAGAAATAGTTGAGAGGATTTTACCTCCAGTTTCAAGTCCTTCTTTCAAATCATAGTCCTTATTAACAGTCAAGGCAACTTTACCTTTATCAATTTTAGTCATTAAGTGCTCTTTTCTCTTCTTCTTGTAATATTTCTCAACACTAATATAAGTTGCATCCTCAAAAGATTTCATCTATTCTTCGACATCATTAACAAGTTGACCAAGCTTGTCAATAGGAGTAACAAAATTATTAGTATCAGTCTCCAGTAGGAGACTAGACAAAATCTCAACAACATTCTTTATTGTTTCTGCCTCCTTCTGCTATTCTTTCATCCTCTTCTTCTTGGTCTGGGATTACATGGTAGTTGCAATCTCCATCAACTCAATTGAGCTTAAACTCTCCATGTTAGCTCCAAATACATGTCTCCATCATTACTTTAAAACCACATCATCCAACTCTTCATCAATCGCCTATATCGGTTGCATGAATGCAACTCTGTTCCTATTTACAGGTTGGAGTCCTAATTACCGATTCTTTGTTAAACTGTCTTCCGTACTGGTTAAACCTTACCGGTTGGCTTCCAAGACCTAGATACCTACAAAAACATTGGTTCCATCTCAATCTCTTCATCACATTCAACAATCAATCATTTACCGGTTGCATACCACCAACAGTCTTTACCAGTTCAGTCCAATGCCAACATGTTCCTCTTAGAGTTTTTCATGTGCTTGATTCTTACATAGTGGTGAAATGAACATCTAGTTTGGAAATATGACACTCTCCTCTTGCATGGCGGTTATGTTCCTTTTTCTTTGTAGTCATTTGTAGTAAAAGGGTGTGCATGTTGGGTGTGCACTTTTAGCTCGCTAGTCACATGTGAAAACACTTACTATTTGGACTGCAATACGTAGTTCTTATATCTGGTTCATGGTCAATCCATTGTTACATTAAAGAAGTGGATGATTATTCATTAGTTTCTTATGGGTTATGAATTTTGGTATAATTTAAATTTAATAATGTTCTAAACAATGTAATTTCTCTCTGCAATGCCCGCCAAAATACTTTAGAGAAATAAACCATAATCTACTAACAAATAGAGATAAAAAAAAATTCCTTTTAAGTCAATCATCGCTACTACACTCTCTAACATTTATTATTGAAACATTACAACCAATATGCATCAATGCATCTTTTAACAATTACAAGAATATATATGAATCAACAAGAACATAACCATAGAACATATTATGCAAGCGGAGTTATCATTTAACCATTAACATATCTCAATACAAACTCATACATTATATTCATTTCCTAGGGTATCTCAACGTCACTACTTGACATAAACCTAACACATCACATATCCATCTATAATATCTTACACTATCATTCTACTGATCATTTACCTCCCATATAAATATGGCAAATCATTAATATATATGCATAACTCTACCACATTTCATACCCTTTAGGTTCATTCTAGAATACCAACTAAATATTCCTAATACCCTTCTTTAATCATCAATCATTTAACACTTCATAAATCTAAATGCATTTAACCTTCTCCTAGATGTGGAACTAGATTATTTCCTTAAGCACAATAATTACACAACTCATCAAGAATATTATCCATTTTCATATGCAAGATTATAACAGTAAGCAGTTATCTACTTCCAAATAGGATTCCAAGCTACTACACAAATTCAAGAGTCATACGATGCTACGAGAATAGACACATTATACCATTTCAACTCCGTAATTCAACATAGGATCTCATTCCCAACACGATGAGTATTTCTACAACATGAACCATATAATAAGTCATCATCTTATTTCAAGAGAACAGTTCTACATCATCAAGTCTAACTACATAAGAGCACATGGAACAAGCACATAGTCTCTTTTGCTACATTCCATCCTAATTCTTAATAGTACAAGTTACATAAGTACATAATCATATTCCACATTTAAAAGTCAACATAATACAGTAATATCTCTAATACATAGAAATCAACACCATAGGACAACCACATATTGAAGAGTCGTATATTTTCTGTAAATCCACAACAACTCATTAATTCTCCATATCGCAAGATAAATTAATCTATCTCCCTTGGACCTGCAACCAACATTAGTTTTATGCAAAAACCTGTTGAAAAAGTTAATGAAGATTGTGGGTTGACCAACCTAAACTTTTCATCATTTATTTTGTTTGTCTTACAAACACTTCTCTATCTGTCACCTATGCGCGAAAATTCAGAGTGTATGCACTATAATATGGAATATGTGTGCTAATATTTAGAGAAAATGCGCAACTCTGGAACTCATACGCGCTATACTAATGGTCCAATGCACTAAAAGACATATCAAATCATTATGCGTTGGAATAGGATTCTTATGCGTTGGCGTATTTGTCAGATGTGCTCTAAAGTATAGGACAAATATGCTGGAAAATGAGTTATATGCGCTAAAATGACTTGTAGATGCACTATTCTGGGATTCTTTCATGAATTTATCTTTAACCTATGTACAAAATGCTTATAAATTCGGGGATAGGCCCCACGGTGACTGCCAAAAATGTATGCTAGAATAGTGGTGTCAGTTGATTAATCAGAAAGATGAGAAACTAACATACCAATGAAATGTTAGATATAAAGACAGTAAACTAGTTAAACAAACTAATCCTTAAAAAGAATCTCATTTTTCTCTATCTCATAGGATTCCTCAAGTCAATGGTTGCTCTTAGACCATTGAACAACTGACCTTTGGAATGACAACTCCAAGAATGAGTGATAATGGATACAAATGATCTATATGCAATATGCAACTAAGATCTATATGATAAACTTATTTAGATGAGGATTATGCTATGGTAATGATAATATACTAGGCTAATATGATATATGCTAACATGTGATAACATACTATACTAACAATGCTTCTAAATTATTAAGATGTTTATTTTCAACAAAGAGATGCAAAACTTAAGACTTTGATAGACTATAACCTAGATGCATTAAACTTGTGATGATGGATAATGAGAGAAATGAGGCCTATTTATAGAAGAAATGGGCAATTGGATGGTCAAGATTGAATAATCTTAACAAGGGCTAGGATTGAATAAGTTTCAATCCATGTTTACAACTTTTGCTAATGAAATGGTGACAATTGTCAATATGAGATGGCTTGAGAAGAGAGAGAAGAGGCATTAAATGTGTGAGAAGACATGGTGGTTACCTTAGGGGATATGGTTAGGGTTGAGTTAGTGGATAATCCTTTTATCCTAAGGATAAAAGAATGTGCTAGCGTTAAAGGGATAACCATGGTCAAAGCAATGAATGCTTGAAAAGACCCACGCGTTAAAAATGATGGTTAATTTAGATGATGGTTATGTAAGAGCCTTTAATGGTTTGGAAGACTTTAGAGGTTAACTATTTGAAGACATAAACCCTTTAATGGTTATTGAAGACTTTGGAGGTTTTTGAGAAGTGGCCTTTTTCTTAAGGAAAGTGCAAATGTTTATGAGGGGGATTAGGCTAAATTAGAATTGACTAGAAGGATCTAGAAGGGGGTTTAGGCTTGCAAGTGGATTTTGTAGGAGAATGCAATTGGGAGGATTTTTAGTATTTAATTAAAATAAAATGATTTATTTCAATTATTGGATGCAACTTGCATTTGATAAATTTAAATAAATATTGATTTATTTAAATGTGTGGAAGGTATTTAATTAAATGTAAAGGGGTATTTAATTAAATAAACATGATTTATTTAATTAATAGAGGAAGGGGTGAATTAATTAATAGAAAAATTGTTAGTGAATTAAATAAACATTAAAATATTTATTTAATTTAGATGTCATTTTTATGTGTCTACACTTACACTTCGAGTTAATTTGTAATTTTGAAATTGTAATAAGTATTGTTGCTCTTTATTGTAAATTCTTTCTTGAAGAAAGAGGAAAGAATAACATTTATTTTGAAAAACAGGATAGGATGATGCACCACCCAAGTTTAGATTAGGAATTAAAAGTTATAGGGTAAAAGTACAAACCCGTGTCACACTTTTATAAAGGAAAAGGTTAACACAACAATAATTGTTCAATTTTGATGACATAAAAGTGCAATTTGTATTTTGAATTTGAAGATGATGTAAACTGGTGAAATGTGTAAAATTTTATGAGATTTGAGTCTATTATTTTTTTATTTTTTTTTGTCAAAAATTGATGTATTTTTCTACTTTTAAAGTCAAATTTTTTATTGTTGAAAATTAGCGAGTTTAGTTCCCACAAAAAAAAATATAAATCAACTTATTTTTTCTGATTTTGATATCCCTAATAGATGACATAAATATACAGTGCATAAGAAAAAATTAATGTTCAGTTTTTATTTTCTCTGTTATAACATTTTAAAGTCGAACATACTTGAATTTGATAGTTTTTATCTCCCACCATATTTTGTTTATTTAATTTTGATAATAAAAAAATAAAAAATACCTTTTTGGAGAAGACTCTCCTCTAGTGAACCCTTTTTTTCCAAATTTTTTTTAGGTGATTCAATTTTTTTTGGGTTTTTCGAACCAGCCTCTTACTGAATATTAGTATGCCTACTTGTAGTATTTTTGAAATAATATATATTAAATCTAATCAAAACATCAAAAAAATTATGAGTAGATTCTTGACTTTGATCTCTACAAAAGGGTATTTTTTGTTTTTTTTTAATAAATTAAATTTACTTGTAGAATTTTGTTGCAGTAGTCAGAAGTTTCAGAAATTTGTCAAATATGGTGATGCGACTTCCACTTAGGACTTTCCGATCGAAACACTTCTGGCCGGAACGTTGGAGGCCAACGCCACCAGTCATTTCAGCGACCACGCCTCTTAAACCTTATTAAATAATGATTTATTTTTTATTTTTAAATATAAAAAAATCAAGGAGTACGAATTAATATAATTGGGTTTTGAATTAAATCATTTTTTTTTGCAAATAAAAGCGACATTGTTGATATAAAGCAGCAAAGATTTCCAATTTTTTTGAAGATTTTGGTTCAAGGCTTCTACTTTTTTCAAGTATGCTATTTTTTTTAAAAAATAAATAAATATCCAATATTAGAAGGTGTTTTCAAGTATGTTATATTAAAATAAATATTCTTAAGATTTTATTAAACCTTATTTTTTTAATGCATAACTTGTTAAAGAAAAAATTGCATTGAAATGTTATTTACCTTTTATTTGTGGACTCATTTATTTAATTGTTATGATCTATGATTTATTTCTTATATATGATGTATATGTGTTTGTGTGTTTAGGTGTTCAATTGAAATTGAATCTGAATATTTTGTGCAATGGGGAATAAGAGGACTAGATCAAGGTTGTATGATTAAAAAAAAAGGGATGATAAGATGAAAGGTCTTACAAAAGGTAGTCAACAACAAATTGTTGATGTCCAAGATCAACCTATTAATGCTAAAGAAACGACAACCCAGGTACAAGATCAAATTAGTACATCGTCAAGTTCAAAATTGTTCTCGAGTATGAAAAATTTAATGGAAATGGATGAAGATAGTCTTTTCAATGAAATTCCTTATGAAGATATGGTACCTAAAAGCACAATAAAATTACATTGTAAGAAAATGTGGGACGATTATTTTGAAAATAAGTCTATTATTGGAAGGGGACAATTATTTGTGAAGTTATTTAGGAAAAGAGAATTGAACCCTGTTTTGGAGTTGTTGGGTGTTGATAATAAGAAAAGCTCACATGATGCATCAGTAAAAGATACTATAATTTAAAATTTGCAAGAAGCATTGAAATGTATTGACAACACAAGTCAAGGTGTTGAATTAAGTGTTGCATGTAGAGCATTGATGACTATGATTTCTAGTAAGAAATTGTCTCTAAAAAACAAGTTCACGCAATTTCTAAATTAATGCAAGTATCTAGAAGAATTGTTCAAAGATATATTAGGAAGATAAATATGTTAAATGAAAACATTGAAAACAATTGGGTAAATACCTATAGGGTTCCTCAAAAAGACAAATATTTTGAAGATGAAAAAAAATAGGTCATTGATTATTGGACCAACCAACCACTCTCATGTTTCTTCCAATACAAGGGAAATTATCTAGATGATAGATGAAGATGGTACAAAAATTTCACATCCAAAACATTTTCTAGATACAACATAAAGTGAATTGTTTCAAGCATTCAAGCAAGAATTTTCAGATGTGAAGATTTGTCAAAGGATGTTTGAGAGATTGCATCCTTTCTTTGTATGCATAAATAAGGTACGTGAAACTTCTTGTTGTTGAAATCATGTTGAATTTTATCTACACTTGCAATCATATAAAAAACTCATGGCAACAATTAATCAAAATCTAGTCATTCCTACAAGTACAACGCAATTTGTGAAATCTATTTTATGTGATAAATTAGAAGATTTAGATGAGTTCAAAATATAGTGTGTAAAAGGTACATGCATTGAATGTGGAGATTTGAGTAAGTTTTTATTGGAAACTGAGAATATTGATATTACAATGCAAATTATGTGGAAGAGATTTGAATATGAGACATACCAAACTAAGTCAGGAGCTAAATCCCAAAAATTTGTGTTGAAAGAGAGTGCATTGCCCTACATTGATTTTATGACTAGATTTCGTAGTATCATATATCCACATATCCAACATTGTCATGGTGCAAGATGGCAAGCTAAGCAATTTCGTGAGTCAAAGAATTGTTTTCCATTAGGTTGTATTCTTTCAATTGTAGATTTCTCTGAGAACTAAACATTCAGTCTGCACACAAAAATTCGAAGTCGATATTATCATTCCGAGTAAGTTGCAATATTTGTACAAGTTTTCTATAGACATGCACAAATTCAAGTGGATCTTATAGAGAGTACTGAAAATGAATGCATTATCATCAAGGAGGTTCATTTCTATATCAGTGATGATACCTGTCATGGTAGGAGCTATGTAGCACATTGTTTTGGAATTTTTTTGAAGATATTAGAGAACGTGGGATAAATTGTTCACAACACTAGATTTGGTAAGACGGATGTGTCGGTAAGTGTTATTTTGAAATTATTTTTTAATTTTATTATGTGTTTTAAATTTTGAAATTTGATTTGATTTTAACACCAAGTACATACACACACACACACACACACACATATGTAACTATTCATGTCAGGACAATTTAAGTCTATAAAAGCTTTTAACTAGCTATCCTTACAACATGCTCAAAGTAGCATAAAAATTTTATGGAACTTCTTTGAGAGTGGACATGGAAAAGGAGAGCATGATGGAGCAGGTGCATGTGTGAAGCGTGCATTTCTCCAACGTGAATTTGCAGGTACATTCTCTTCATTTACTTTAATTTTTTATTTTTTATATCAAGCAATTTAAATATATATGGGCAAGTCCACTTTTCTAAAGCGATCTATCTTGTGTATAGGTAACACCATATGAAATTCAAATGAAATTGTTGAATGGTGCAAAATTCATTTTGCTACCCGTGATACAACTTACAACAAGCGCTATTTTTGGGAAGTTAAAGGTATTTATTCTTGTGTTTGAAAATTATTTTAAAATTCAACATGACATAAATGAAAAGTAAATTAAATTAATTTTCTTGAATTGTGAGTTTGAGTATGTACATTTATTTTAAAACTATATATTGAATTATAAATGTAAATGTGTGTTTCTAAATTCATAAATCTGTTTAACAAATATTGATCAATCAAATCCTTATAATTGTCAAACAATTAATGTTATTAGAAGTTTACAGCAAGTCATGACTACGGGACATAGCAATCCTCTTATTATTCTTGTAAGAGAAAAAAAATGTTTTTGTGTTGATTGCATTGAGAACAACACAAATACTCAATGTGAGAATATTGAAGATGGATATGTTTTACAATGGCAAATGAAATAGTTAGTCACAATGCCTCCTTAGGAAGATAGTGACATTAATGATATTCATGATCCTCTATATTCAGTTGATTATGAACGTGTTTCTAATTTAATTGTGTTGGAATCCAAGAACACTAAGAGGGGGGTGAATCAATGTTCTACTGAAATGATCAATTTTAACCTTATTAAAACATGCATATACCAACCGGTATACCGATATATATAGAATTGAAAGAAGTAAATCAACTAATAAGACAATCACATAAATCAATACCATAACACACAAAATTATACGTGGAAAACCTCAAAGAGGAAAAACCATGGTGAGATTTGTGACCCACAATATCAATCCATTGGCCATATAAAGAGATATTACAAAATATAGGGGCTTGAACTTGCAGGAAGGTTTACAGCCTAGAGCACACTACTCAATCACAAAAGGAGCCTCATTGACTACATTTAAATCCAGACTACAATCCAGAGAAATAATTGAACTGCAAAGATAACATCTTCTATGCTTGAATGCAATTCCAGTTAAGCTCTATCTGTTTCGGTCTAAAACCCTAAACCCTTACCGGAATAACCCTTACATAAATATCCTCACATACATGATCTCTCATATGTTTCACATCTCCTTTACATTATTATATTCTCCTATCCATCCATATTACAAAATGATCTAACCAACTGACCTATATACCCCTTTACAATTCATTAAGCCTTATGTCGACTTACAAAGATAATTACAATATGAACATACATGTTGATTAGATAACATAAATACATGAATATCAAAAACAATTATTCATATCATATCAAAAAGATGTCATCCTCCAATATCGATATCTTGATTCTGAACCATGTCAGCCTGCATTGCCAGTAACTTGAGAATTCCTTCCAACCTGTCAGTTTCGGTGAAGTGTTCACGAAGTGCCTATCGGTACACAACTAACCAAAAATATGAAGACAAAATAAGTTGCCATGTTGCCATCAATGACAACATATTGAAACCAACCAATTGAGTGTCAATAACCAACAATCTCCCCCTTTGACATTGATGGCAACACTAGATGTGGAAAACATCTAGGTACCAAGAAATGCCAAACAAGTCTCTCTAAATGGAAGACAACCAACAATATCCCACATAAAGATATAGGAATGAAGTTTTGAAACAAAGACCAAACTCCCCCTATGAATAATATATGTAAAGCTCTGAATTACACATATATCTCCCCTTAAGTTTTTTCTTTTTCACATTAATATATCTCCCCCTTTGACATCAATGCCATCAAAAATCCAAAAAGAATATCAAAAACCGGGACGAAGAATAAAAAATTGTACAATGAATATGTCCCAATATATCTTACAAGTCCATTTAGCATATGGGAAATGACTCTTTCTCACTAAGCTCTATTAGTGTGGGCTTACCAACCATATATATACACTTCTTATGTACACTTAATGAATCCAACCGGGGAATCACCAATCCTCTAAAACTTCTGGCTCTCCTTATGATTTTTTCTTATTCTTTCTCAAGAGCAAAAACTTGGGCTTCAAAAACCAAAATCTGACCATCAGTAGACGTAGACAATGATTTCAATCCATCAAAAAAAATTTCTATACCTGCAATCTCCTCCTGAATATTCTTATTAATTTTATTTGTCTCAGCTGTTAGTAAACCTGAGTTACAACATATTCTATAAATACTATTACACTGCATCAATGCATTATCCATCAATTTTAACTTATCATTAATCTCCTTCCTCTCCGACTCAATCATTTGATCAAATGTAGCTCTTTTATCCTATGTGAACCTCTCCAATGCTTGTCGGTTTGATATCTACTATAGAGACTGAAAAATCCTTTGAAATGTGCTCTGTGATTGTCTTAAGCTTTCCGGATGGGCTCGCTTCTTTGTCAAACTTGCACTCTGGGACTAGTCTATACAAAACAGTGATAGACTGATCAATAACCCCTTTATCCATAGATCCCTCCTTTAACATTTTATGTGCAACCATCATCATAAGTTCAGAAAAACTCATCTCTGTTATGATTTTATTTTCAACCTGCGAGGTGTCAATAGACAACAATGATGGACTGACTATCGGTTCCTTGTTGGATTCCCCTTTCTCTCCTTCTGAAGGTTTAACCTTTATAGCTTCCTCACATGCACTGGTGGTTTCGCCATTTGGTGCAGTCTCAGTAACTATCGGTTCCTCCCTATGAATTGTAACCTCATCCTATGCAATCTAATCCAGAGGACTGTTGTCCTCTACACAATGGAAACTTTACATTATCAACCTTTACACTCTTTGTATTGTGTGTGTGAAAAGTGGAATAAGTTTGCAATTTGTAAGACACAACACTTCAATTAAATCATTACATGTATGGTTAGACAGATATAATCATGAATAATAAAACCATAACAAATCGACCCATTGCCTTGTAAAAGATGCAAGTATAGACTTTCTCTTAGATTTGTATAAGCAAATACCAGTGACTAGACTACACCAAGATGAAGGATTTGATCTATATGAGCATAAGAATAAGCTAAATGGATGCAAGATGGATGCAAGATTATGCTAAATGGATGAATATTAAGCTATATGAATTCAAGCAATCATAATTAAACTAAATACGTAAAAAGCTAAACTAAGATGCAATAATCTCAAAAACACAATATCTTCAATGACTCCAGAGCAAAAACTTCATAATAATAAGAAATCTCTATGGTGTTTTGAATGAGAGATGAAGGCTAAATTTATAGACTCAAAGAGAGACCAACGGTCAAGATCGATTAGCAATGAGCGGTTGACATTATTCAAGAAAAAGCACAATTTAGGATAATTGAAATAATTGAGAGATCAGATTCAGTTAACCTTGTGATAGATTCTAATTATAACTTTATTGAAATGCATTCAAATTATAAGTTCGAGTTTGTATTGGAGATAAAATTTAATTAATTCCATGCACTTGTGACAAAAATAGGTGATTCCATGCATATTCTTTGATTTATTCAAGAAAAAAGTCTTTTCAATGCAACTAAACTTGTTTTCTCAAAAGCTGTGAGTTCTAATTTTGGAGAAGATAATTAAATCAATTTAATTATTTTTTTGACTTCAAGTTATCTCAATTTAGAAGAAGGAATAATATCTCAAGTTTAATTTTTCTCAATTCAATTCTTTTATTTTATTTTCAATTTAACTCTTGCTTTTGTGATTAATTCCTCTTTTGTAATAAATTAATTCTTTTTTTATGATTAATGACAAATTTATTAATTAATTAAATATGCTAGGATATTTAATAAATTAAATAAGATAATTGATGAAAATGATTTACTTGGAATGATTTAATTAAATAAATATTTAATTAATATAGAGTGATTCATTTGCCATGTGACATTTAATGATTGAAGAATTAATTGTGTGCTCAAGATTGATTTAATTGCCTTTGGTTAGGACCTTGGTGATGTTGTCGAGATTAGGGGCCCATGGTTTAGGTGACCATTTTTAGGGTATTACATTTGCCCCTCTTTGAATTAATGTGCGAGCAACACGTTGATTCAAAGAATAGTTGATGTCTAGGAGATACCAGTTCTGAATTTGATTGATCACAAACCAGATGAAGAGCGAGTTATTCAGTTTGATTTGAACCGATGAAATGAAACAAAGTTGATTAAAGTGATATCAATCTCAAACTTGATTGAACTAGGACCGATGAAGAGAAAAGATACCAAACTTGAACTTGATTGATCAAGAAGCGAGCGAATCTTACTGATCTAGAACTTGATTGAACTAGGCAAAGTGAGCGAAGATAAAAATCGATCTTGAACGTGATGGATCAAGACATGATGAGTGAAGATAAAATGTCCAGCTTGATTTGATGCAATGAAACTGAACACCTGCTTAGATTGAGCATGTGATCAAAGATACTCCTTAAACTTTTGATTGAGTTTAAATGAATAATCAGCTTGATGAAAAGCAATGAAACTGATTAATGTTAAGAGGCTAATTTAGATGAAGACAATATCAGCTTGATATGAAGTGATGAAACCAATATGCCCCTAGAGATTAATTTGATTCAAATGATCGAGAAATCTCAACTTGATATGAAGTGATGAAGGTGAGATGCCCCTAGCGATAAAGATTTGAGCACGAAAAATGATTAAGAGGAAAATATGAAGATTTAGCGATGATTGATGTGAAATTGAGTGGAAATTGAGGGAAAAAATGAGTATTTGATGAAAGCGCTAAGTGATCTCAGTTGTGCAAAATTGACTAGGAGAATGATCTCGGATTTCAATTTCAATCCTGAAAATGGTATTAGGATGGGAAAATTAGCTTAGGGTACAGTTTTCATGTCCATCGAAGCAAGTTGAAAAATTAGGGTTTTGGCTATATAAGGGGTTCAAGTGTCATTTTTAATTCATTTTAGCCTCTCCAAGTTTGATATTTAAAAAGCCTTCTATGAAGAAAAATGGCCATTCCGACCCAAGAGCATCGATTCGAGTGTCAAAGATGACATAATTGACCGCGAAACTATGAGCCAACGATAAGTAATCAATTTTAAGCCTTTACATTTCGTCATTTTTGAATTTTTGTTGAGTTTTTTGCTTTTTGATGTCATTTAAAATCATTCAATATCATTTTGTCGTGCGATAAGACACTTTCTGTCATATGACAAACTGTCTCTCTTGTGGTTTGTCATTTTAGTCTATATGTTTTGTCGTGTGGAGTCATCCCATGTCTCGTACGAGAGTTTTCTTCATTGCCCATATTATCGTGCGAGATTATGTCATTTGTCGTATGAGAATGTTTTATCGTTCGGCCTATATTCCTGACTCGTACGAGTTTCTACTTAATCTGTGAAAACTCGTATGGGAAACAGTGAGCATTTTTAAGGGTCAAAACATGAATATTTGATTTGGCATTTGGTGTAATTGGATTGGTGTGATGTTTAACTTGTTTTGTAGCATAGTTTGGATGACTTACTGATGCTTTGTTGTTTTATTTTTGTAGGTTCGATTGCCACATATCTTGTTTTGATGTGTCTATCCTCCTACGATAAGGCTAGTCCATGAGCTATCAGATGTAGATAGAGCACATATTGATTTGTGTGGATTTACTCACCTTTTAGAGATGCCTGATATCCATGTGAATCACGAGATGCTGACTGCACTAGTTGAGCGTTTCCATTCTGAGCATAACACCTTTCATCTACCAGTTGGAGAGATGACCATTACACCAGAGGATGTGTACAGGATTTTGAGGATTTTGTTTGATGGGGATAAGGCTGACTATGATTCTGCTTAGTGACCTGGTATCTTAGCCTTGAGATGTATATTTCATGATGAGGACATTCTTGACTGGGCTATCAGTTGGGATGATATGATGGCTAGGTACAGTGAGCAGTTTTCACTGGCATGTGTATCAGCAAGTTTCATTGGTTGTTTCATTGTGTCAGATAGGGGACAACATGGCTTTCTATGTGGCTAGGATATGATGCTCGAGAGACTATTGACTGAGCCTGAGAGATTAGGGTGGGGATCTTTCTTATTATCCTACATGTATAGTGAGACAGATGAGATTGCATACAGGGATGGGAAGAGCATGGTATTAGGAGTCTTGGCTCTTCAAAAATGGGCATGGGAGCATATCCCAATTTGTAGACCGATAGTTGATGATGCCAAAGATCCACACAAGCTAATTGTACATAGATATTTTGAATATGTTACTCAGCCCCATCTGGGCAAGACAGATATTGGAGACGACAGTTGGATGATCTAGTCGTTGTAGTATGGAGACTATATAGGGGTCTAGAGTTGTGGGATGACTGGCGAGCTCAGCAGAGAGACATGTTCATGACTTGTCCTCTTTGTTAGGCCCAATATGGAAAGCTAATGTACTGAGAGGGGAGGGGTGAATCAGTACTTCAAATCTTTTCCTGAATAATAACTTTACTGTTATGCATAAAACAAATAGTGCAGTAACATAAAATAAAGTTAAAACAAATAGGTAACAATCATACATGATTCACTCCATAACACATATATTTTGGCTACACAGAAACTCTTGGTTAGAGAGAAAAATTGTGGTGGGGATGGCACCCACAACTTCACTACTGCAATAATAAAGATGCTCGGTTAGAGCTACATTTAGCTATTTCTGATAGCTTACCCTGTTAGGAGTATCAAGATCTGTTAGATCTACCTTGCTAAAGGATTTTACAACATTTATTCTAAATGTTGCACCTGGTTAGAGGTTTTACAATTTATAGACTTGGTTAGAGTCTTTTACCTTGTTAAAGGTTTCTCTTTCAACTTCACAATATTACAATAAAATCATTACAAATATCTGCAACTTTACATCTGAAATGTTATAGCAGATTTGATGTGCTCATAATAAGATTACCTTGCTTATAGCATACCTTGGTAACCCATATAGTAACTCGGTAAACCCTTCTATTTACTCTATTCTTCGACTGTTCTCTAAAAACCTTCTCGGTGACCTCTGTGTCTCTGTAATAGTCTTCCTTCATACATACATGCACACACCTTGCTCTTAACTCATGCTATATAAATAGATCTCTTAAAACGATGATCCAATTCATTGCTTCGATCTTACAAACAAGATTCCTCGAATGAATAACTATACAAAATATTTCATTGGTTAGATTGATCTCAAAATCATATACAATCTTCTGGTATAATTTCCAATGTAATAACAGTTAGATGTGCCTTGATCTTGTAACACGTTTTCATATGCATGTCTAGGTTCAATGTATCTAGTAACACATTTCACTCGGTGAATATCAACTCGGTGTGTCATCTTTACTGCTCGGTAGTCTCAAAAAGATACTCGGTAGACAGCTCGATGTATACTATGTTCTGTATCTGCTTTCTTCTGTAACCGACTAGACCGTGCATACCGACTTCTCTGTGTGTATACCGACCGCATGATTCAGTAGTACTAACCGACTAGAATGTATAGTATGACTTTGAATATAAAAACTAATGGCAATTTGATAAGTAGTAACAATCTCCCCTTTTGACATTAGTTGAGATGTTTGACAAAAACTACTTTCAAAGTCATAACTCAAAAATCTATATACTTTGCAAAATGACTACACTTGACAATATATACAATAGTCAATGAAATAGTATATTCAGATATACTCCCCTTATCATTATCCTGTACATAACTTTGATTTTGCATGCTTGGTTTTGTGCTTGTGTGCTCTGCTTGCTCAGCATACTCTGTATACTCTGCTCGGTATACTCCCCTTTATACAATACTCAAAACTGTATTATCAAAACTGTATCACTCCCTAAATATAGTATATTACTCCCCTTATGTAGTATTACTCCCCTTTGTTGACAAACATCAAAAACTTAATTTCCATCTGGGGGCGGTAACTGATCAAAAATAGATTTATATTTCTTCGGGCATCAGTGAGTGCGACTGAGAGTGCATCCTTTACACTTTCCATTAAAGAATTTTGTGCTTGAATATTAGCCAATAGTGATATTAAGCCATCAAGAGTGCTTCCCTCTTGTGTAGTTGATAGGCGTGTAGCTCAGTGAATCTGTTCTTGAACTGATGAGAGATGAGGAAGGAATAATGTCTGGAGGGTCATTATATCCATCCTGATCTTATGATCTTCATTTCTGAGTTCTAACTATTAAGCCATGAGCTGTTGAAGCTTGGTATAAAAGTTCTAAACTGAATTAGGCTCTGTGGTCAACTTAGTTGAGAGATCGGTGATCTCTTTCTCAATTGCATTAGTTTTATTCTTGATATCTTTAATGAATAAGGAAAATGTACAAAGTTTCTGAAATAAATAAAGAATATGCTTGAGTTGAGGGGACAACTCAGCAATGAATTTGATAGGCTTGACATTTCCTATAGCTAGATCTTTTTGTACATCTTCTATCATTTTTGTAGTAAGCTCTTTATCTTTTACCTTGCTCAAGTACTCAGATGCATCAACTCCAGATGTTTCTATTTGATTAAGGAGTTCATCCAATTGAATGTGGATGGTTGCATCGGTTGACACTATAGCTGATGGTAGCATTTGTGTTTGCAATGTCTTCACCTTCTGTAGTACTTTATTCTTCTTTTGAATGGCTAGTTGTTTTTCTTGTTCGGCCTTTGCTTTGCATAGTTCACTGAAATCAATAAGTGCTTTCCCCTTTAATTTTGAAATATCCACATTGGGCAACACTATCGGTTTAGTTAAATCAACTTTAAAACTATGTTTTTTCACTTTCTTCTCTTTACCTTTGGTTGGTTGTTCCAAGACAATTGCTTGTGAGGCTTGCTGACCCTCGGTAGGTTGCTCGGTAGAGGCAACACTTTGGTCAGTTCCTATAGTCGTTGTGGTGTCCTTGGGTGTCTCGGTACTGGGGGTCTCAGCTGTAACATTTTCAGTGCTTGACGGTGCTTGAGAGGTCTGATCTTTATTTGTACCTTCTGCTGCTTCAGACTTGTGACCTTCGGTGCCTTGTGTTGTATCCTTAGGAGCTTCAGTAGAGACAGGTGGCTTGACCGACAGATAAGGCTGAACTTGTACTATCACAGATTCACTAGATACAAGTTTTGCATAGGTAGTGCCTTCTATCATTTCCTGCTCCGGTGCTTCTGCAGCCATGACATCTTCATCAATTTGAATAGTGTCAGTCGGGTCTTGCTTGGTAGCATCAGGACCTTGCTCGGTGACATCAGGATCTTGCTCAGTGACATCAACAATTTCAATTTGAGATTGTTCACCGACATCCTTTATTTTGAAGATTTCCTGCCATTTGGCTTTTGTCTCATTTTCTACATCAATATATATCCCATTCATCAATTTCAAGGCTCTCTATTTGACAAGAAATTTAGAATTGTAGGTTGTCAAATGCTCCTTTATTTCAGCTACAGACATATTAGGAAATAGATGGACTAGACTTCGTTCTCTAATTTGTTTCTCTGAGTCCATTGCATATTTCCATCTGTTATCAATATGTAAGTACAATGCACTCGGAAGTGACTTTACTAGTTCTAATGGAGCTAGCCGAAACTTTAGAAGTGTGCAGATGACATCTTTTTCAATTTATCGCTTCTCATCATTATCGCTTCTCATCATTATTCCTAGTCTCATACTTGACATATCTAAATCCTGCAAATCCACCATATTCTTTAAGATTGGCACAAAAGTTTTCAACACTATGAATATTTACCTTCTTGCTTTTTACAATCTGGAATTTGTTGGCATCTTCTAATTCTGTATCACTAAACTCTTTTGCCAGAATGAGTCTCCGAGTAGATTTCTTATAGGATTTGGTTACCTTGGGAATAGTAACACTCTTTTGTTTCTTACTCAGTGATGCAATTGATGCTCTAGTGTTGGGTCTCTTTGTAGTGTCCAGTTTCTTTCTTTTCAAAACTTTACCCTTAGGCAACTCGGTACTCAATGTTATTGCTGCCTCTTGAGCTTCAGATTCCTCTTTGGTAATGGCAAGAGTGCCTTTGACAGGTGTAGAGGAGGATTCTTCCCTGAATTTCTCAGATAAAACCTTTATCATCTTTGTAGCCTTTCTTGTAGCTTTAGGTACTACAATGCTCATTTTCACCTTTTCCTTAACTTCTTCATAAGTTCCATATCTTAGTTCAGTAGCATGCCTTAGCAGTGTAAGATATGCATCAATTTGTTGTTGTGTAATATCATAGTCAATCTCGTAACCCATTGGTGGCAAAGATTGAGTCCTAGGTTCTATAGCATTCACATAGTAGTAATCGGTGTCTACCTCAAAACATATATCATCCTTATATTTCTCTACCAGCTGTGGTGGAATCCGGTACCTATTGTGCATCTTTTCTTGAAATTTGCTGAAGTAGTCATCCATGATATCATTAAAATTATCTCCCAATTTCTTGATAAAGTCAATAATTTGATGGGTGATAGGTCGGTGTAGCTCCCAAACTACTTTATCGACTGAGGGAAAGAACTTCTCAAAGTAGAAAAACATGCATACAAGAAGTGAACCAAACTTCAATGTATTTGTCGAGTTGTTCTTTTTCTACTTGCTTATTGTGTTCAGGTTATCAAACAAGTTTTTCAATAACACTTCACATAAATCTACTTTCATTCCCTTTTTCACTATTTTGTAGGCTAAATCAACTGTTGCATAGGGTACACTGTTTTCCCTTGCTGATTGGAAGAAACAGTAACCAATTACTCTAATTGCAAATTTAAGTTCTACATCAGTGAAATTATTTTGTTTCAGTCCTCGGTAATCAAATTCTACTCCAGTTAAACTGATTAACTCCTTCTGTGATATCATTTTTTGTGCTCGTGCATGGTCATAGATAGGATATTCGGTGATCACATGAATGATTTCCTTAGTGATTTTGAATGGTTGCTCTTATAGCCACATAAAATCATCATGAACTCTGCTTAAAACAAACTTAACCCACTAGGGTTTGAATACACGGGGATAGGCTAGGGCTTCAGTTAATCCCTTGATTTTGATATGCTCATACTTTCTATCCATTTTTCCATCAGTACATAGCTCATCATATGTGTCACTAATCTCAACATGACCGAGTTCTTCAACATGACATTTGGTGAAGAATCTAACATCTTCGACTAACAAGACTCGATCCGGGATGAGTGAAAAGGCAGTTTTGTCATCCGGTTCAGAGGCAACTTTAGGAGTCAAAGTGTATTTCAAAGATGGCTTCTCCACATTCTTGACAACTATGAGATCTTGGATCTTAGGTGCCATTTGTAAATTTCAGATAAAACTTGGCAAACTATCCTTAGGGTTTGATGGTTTACAAATGGCAGATGTTTCACACTCGGTAGATAATAGCAATTTGACAAGATTGGAAAACCAGCTTAACAGTGATGAGATTTTATGTAAATAGCTTGGATTCACTTTGAATGAAGTTTTGATCACCTTGATTTGCTCTGCTCTGCTCTCTTGAAAACTTGGTGAATGAAAATGACCGTAAAAATACTTTTAAGTACACAAAATACCTTATCTGGCTCTATGCGGGTTAGGTCAAAACATTAAATGCACTCGGTTTACCTTTAACCAATTTACTCTCTTTTCTTTCATTTTAACCGAGTAACCAAATTTCCTTGTTTACCAACTTGACAAGTTTTTTGTAAAGTACTTTTGATAGAATTTCAAACTTACTAATGCATCTTAACTATGCAGATTTTGAATTTTGTACATAATAGAATAGGAACTGTTATGATTTAACCTTTAGAGAATGTAGTCCCTTCATACCTTTTCTGATTAATTTGGAATAGGTGCACCTAACTCAGTAGGTAAGGTGCTTTCTTCATCTGACAGATTTCCTTCTTTTTCCAAATCATCTTGAATTTTTCTTTTATCTCTTCAGTGTCTCCTCTAGGTTGATCTCTGCAATCTCTAGCTAAATGTCCAACTTTGTGACAATGAAAACATGCCATACTAGAATTTCTCCATGATCTTCGGTTGTTCATTCCAAACCTTATAAAATAGTTAGCACTAATGTGTCCATACCATCCACAACATTTGCACCATATCCTTGTATTGTAATCCCATGGTACTGTTGCATATTGTCGATAAGGATTTGTGTGGGTTCGGTAACCTCTAGTGTTTGCTCGGTGTGGAGACCACATGTAATTCTTTTGCTTAAACCAACACTTCTCGGTACTATGTCCATATCTATTGCAGTTTTTACAAAACCCTTTGAATTTTGCCTTCTGATAGTTGTTAACAGATTTTGTCCTACATTGATTAGATGTGTGACCACATTTATTGCAATTGTAACAATACTCATTTGACTTAGTGATATTCAGTTGCTTACCTTTTCTAATCTAGCATTTGTTGGCAGTATGACCTTGATTTCCACAGTAGTAGCAAATAGGCTTCTTCCTTTTGATTTCGTTCCTGTTACCAGCTTGCTTTGATGATTCTCCTCTCTCGGTAGTATGAATTCCTTTCTCGGTAGAGTCTTTTCCTTTGTAACCGAGTCCTGCATCTTTGTTGGGTCTCCTTGTATTCAGTTGCTCATCCAACATCTTTGATGCTTCATAACTCTTCTTACATGTTTCTTTGGATTTCTTCTCTATTCCAAGTTCATCAGTCAACCTTGATACTTCAAGTTTCAATGCTTGATTCTCATCATTCTTTAGAATTGCTTCATGATGTGCATAGCCTAGTTGATCTATCATATTTTGTTGAATCCAAGTCAACCTTATGATTTCATCATTCTCATAAGATACTAAGACTTCAAGTTGTTGTTTCTCTCTCTGTAGATCTCTTGCTTTATCCTCAACTGTCCTTAATCCATCTAGATTTTCAGTCATCTGTGTGCTGCAATGTTCATGTTCTCTTTTCATTGCTTTTAGTTGATTAGCCAATGCTTTGTTCTTTTCTTTCAATACTCCAATCATCTCTTCAGTTTCTTCACATATACTATTCTTAGATGATGTCTCAATTTGTTCCACTAACTCTTGAGAATCCTGCAAGTCATCAAATAATCTTCTTCTTACTTTTAGAGATTTTTGCATTTGCCTTTGCATGTCTGCAATCACTTGATTTGCATGATCCAGCTCTTCTTGCAGATATACAATCCCCCGAGATTATTTATAGCCTTCCATTGATAAGATCTTTCTCTTTAGGTAGTTAAACCCTTTTCCAAGATTCAAGCTCTGATACCAATTGTTAGGCCCAATATGGAAAGCTAATGTATTGAGAGGGGAGGGGTGAATCAGTACTTCAAATCTTTTCCTGAATAATAGCTTTACTATTATGCATAAAATGAATAGTGTTGTAACATAAAATAAAGTTAAAACAAATAGGTAACAATCATACATGATTCACTCCATAACACATATTTTGGTTACACAGAAACTCTTGGTTAGAGAGAAAAACTGCGGTGGGGATGGCACCCACAACTTCACTACTGCAATAATAAAGATGCTCGGTTAGAGCTACATTTAGCTATTTCTGATAGCTTACCCTATTAGGAGTATCACGATCTGTTAGATCTACCTTGCTAAACAATTTTACAACATTTATTCTGAATGTTCCACCTGGTTAGAGGCTTTACAATTTATAGACTTGGTTAGAGTCTTTTACCCTGTTAAAGGTTTCTCTTTCAACTTCACAATATTACAATAAAATCATTACAAATATCTACAACTTTACATCTGAAATGTTATAGCAGATTCTATGTGCTCAGAATAAGATTACCTTGCTTATAGCATACCTCGGTAACCCATATAGTAACTCGGTAAACCCTTCTGTTTACTCTGTTCTTCGACTATTCTCTGAAAACCTTCTCGGTGACCTCTGTGTCTCTGTAACAATCTTCCTTCATACATACATGCACACACCTTGTTCTTAACTCATATTGTATAAATAGATCTCTTAAAACAGTGATCCAATTCATTGCTTCAATCTTACTCATTGCTTCAATCTTACAAACAAGATTCCTCGAATGAATAACTATACAAAATATTTCATTGGTTAGATTGATCTCAAAATCATATACAATCTTCTAGTGCAATTTCCAATGTAATAATGGTTAGATGTGCCTCGATCTTGTAACATGTTTTCATATGCATGCCCAGGTTCAATGTATCTGGTAACACGTTTCACTCGGTGAATGTCAACTCAGTGTGTCATCTTTAATGCTCGGTAGTCTCAAAAAGATACTCGGTAGATAGCTCGGTGTATACTGTGTTCTGTAACTACTTTCTTCTGTAACCGACTAGACTATGCATAGTGACTTCTCTGTGTGTATACTAACTGCATGATTCGATAGTACTAACCAACTAGAATGTTTAGTATGACTTTGAATATAAAAACTAATGGCAATTTGATAAGTAGTAACACTCTTATTGGTAGATCGGTATCCATTATTGAGCGATTCGTTGTATCGAGGGTTATGAGGTAGTATGGCAGGCCTCAGGTGATATCACAGGAGTTCACTGCCTACGCCCGATATGGTGATGAGGAGAGACGAGGATGGGCCTCTAGGTTGTCATATGCATTGAGGATATAGGAGCTTGTCATATTGTAGTGACATCGATGGGACTATCTGGAGGACATTGCAGATGCGGGGGTATCGCCCCAGTCCAGGGATAGGTTTCATAGACATCCCTTCCCTAGATTTACTGATCCTATAGAGCATGCACCTCTCATAGATAAGGTTGAGGATGAGGCCCCTACACAGGAACGAGTACAGGGATATGCATAGGGATAGGCGCAAGGATGGAGAGCGGAGGGTCCTAGGCGGGCAGGTGGTGATCCTGGTGCTAGTAGCAGTAGGTTAACAGCTGGGGGGAGATAGAGGCAGAGATGGGATGGTGGATCCCTTGGAGCTGTTGATGTGGGGGATAGTGGTGCCAGGGAACTAGAGGGTGGAGGCGAGGAGGAGGGAGCAGCTCCTAGACAAGTGCAACAATGGAGAGATGAGCATAGTAGAGAGGGAGGCGGAGATCCTGTGAGAGAGCAGGGGGCAGTGGACCCACTACAATCTATGAGAGCCAGATTAGCGGGTTTGCAGTCACAGTTGATAGTGGCTGAGACATAGTTTGCAGAGAAAGACTGACAGTTGGTGGAGGTCGGAGCTGAGCACGATCGTCAGCTCCCTGAGATGAGGGCAGAGCGAGACGCTCTTCTGCAGGAGGTATTGCATCAAACAGGTTGGGCAACTTACTATATTGCAGTATATAGCATAGCAGTTCCATTAGCACATCAGGTTGTCCCATATTCTCTGTATATGGCTCGTTCTGAGGGATATTGGGCACCTAGGCAGGACGTTGGTCAGTAGGCTCCACCTCCTCCACTACTTGGATGAGGGAGAGGTAGAGAGCTAGATTTTTTATAGCTTCTAGAGTTTGTTATATACCCCATTTTTTGTAGCCCATACGATTCTTGCTTCGATGAGGCAGTGTATATGACAGTTGATATTATTTGTACCCTGAGACTTTTATGATGATATATATATGAGATTTTGGTTTGATTTCATTGTACTTGTGTTGATTGATTATGAGATGTATTTCTATATGCTTTATTCTATATGTATGCATATCTGTTCAATATGGATGTATGTAATGGAGATGAATATGGATGTTTATTTTTTGTTTCTTTTTCATATGGAAATAAATGATGAAAATGAGTAACTAGTAATGTAATTTTTTTCATTTTTTTATCCAATAATATGAATGAAAATGAATGTGTATAATGAAATGTATGGATAAATATATAAGATGCTTATGTATGCAACTAACATCTCAATACACAAGTATTCGATCAAAGAAATGATGATGAAAAGGAGAGCATTTAGCTGAGAAATGATGATGCTTCAAACTCTCATTCAGAAGATAAAGAGATCATTGTTATCATTCTAAAATCACTCAAAATACAAAAAATGCAGAATGAATGCAACCTAAACGTAGTCACCGGATTTGGAATACTTAAGTTTCATCACTAAGTGTTTACAAACATAACAGGCAGAATAGAGTTTCTTACTTTTCATGTGCAATATTAATTATCTTGTCCATAATGACCCTTTTTTCGTTCATATCCTTGGATAGATTACAGATGCATCTGGATTGCACATTTAATAAATTCCCTCAAAATAGACAAAGAAATGATGTGAACCTCCCTGTAGCATACAAATAAGCGGAGTCAAGGTATGTGTGGCGATTTCACCTTGATGTGAAGGCAATTATCACAGACACCCAACTGATTAGATGTTTTCAGATCATTGGAATCATTCCTACAAGCAAAAAACAAAGAAAATATTATGCTCCCAATCCTTGCTCCTCTTAGTCAGGATAGACTTCCTTGAATTACTCAGAGGGAATAATAATCGAAAAGCAATATAAAAGACAACACACACAAAAAAATTCATACATGTCTCAAACTGTTTAGTGATTGTTTCCAATAATGTTGTTTTGCTTGTTTACTCAGTGATAAAACTCTTCAGTAGTTAGGAGACAAGTGACTGACTCAGAGTGGATGACCAGGTACCACTCACAGAAAGATGACTAGGTTGATACTGCTTAGGACATGTAAATTGCTCAGTCGATTACCCTAAGACTAGGACATTGATCAGTTAATCCACGAGGGTTCCAAAAGAACCAGGATGTCACAAAAGTGACTAAAAGATATGCACAAGCAAAATCAAAGATGCATGGAAGTGAGAATGAAAAGCGGGAAATGCCAACTTTGTGTTGATAGATGGAGAATTTGAGTACAAGAGGCGCATGTTTACCATGTTTTAACTTGCTTAGAAAATATTCTTCTTCTTTTTTTTCAGGACATTTTCTGTTTTTTAGTATTTTTTCATGACGTTTTCTGATTTTATGATTTTTTTCAGGATTTTTAGTTGTATAGGTTGCTGGAGCAGAGAATACTAAGTGATGAATTTCTTCAAGTGGTTGGTGTTGATCAATTCACTGAGCTATTCTCCTTCCGATGTTGAGAGTTGATAGGCACCAAAGACAAAGACTACAGTAATGATGTAGGGACCCAGCCAGTTGGGTTCAAACTTCCCTTTGTTGTCTTGAAACTATTGATTTTTAGGATTTTCTCTCAGAACAAGGTCACCAACCTGAAATTCTCATTGTCGAACATTCTTGTTATAACCTCTAGACATTCTCTTTTGATATGCTCTCAGATGATCAAGTGTCACTTGCCGATGTTCATCCAGCAACTCGAGTTTTTGCAATCTAGATATTTTGTAGTCTTCATCAGTAACAAGACCTGGAAAAGAAACTCTTAAATACGGTATTTCAACCTCAATAGGTAAGACTGCTTCAGATCCATACACCCAAGAAAAAGGTATAGCCCCAGTAGGTGTTCTGATACTTGTTCTATAAGCCCATAGTGCAGGATTGAGCTGTAGATGTCAATCCTTTCTAGATTTGTTTACTGTTGTGTGTAAGATAGTCAACAGATTTTTATTAGATGCTTTAGCTTGTCCATTACCTTGAGGGTAATATATGGATGACAGGTGCTATTTGATTTTGAATTTTTCACAAATCTCGTCTAGATCTTTGTTCTTGAACTGCCCACCATTGTAAGTCACAATTGAAGAAGGTATCCCATACTTGCAAATAATATAGTTAAGGATGAACAAAGCCATTTGTTTACCGGTTGTCTTGATGAGCGGAGCTTCTTCTACCCACTTAGTGAAGTACTTAGTGGTAATTATGATAAACTTGTGTCTGTTAAATGATGCAGGATATATTTGGCCAATAAGATCCAATGCCCATTGTTGAAAAGGCCAATGTGTGATAAAGGGTATAAGATCTCTTGCTGGAGCATGTATGAGATTCCCATGTAGCTGACACTTCTCACAAGTTTTAGCAAACTTAATAGCATGTTTCTCCATATCAGGCCAGTAGTATATGCCCTTAGTAGTTTTTGAGCTAAAGTTAGACTGTTTGAATAAGATCCACAAATACCTTCATGAACTTTAGATAATGCACGTTGGGACTCTTCAATTTCTAGACACCTAAGCAAAGTACCATCCAAACCTTGCCTAAATAGATTGTTAGGGATGATTATGTACCATGAATCATTTTGGATTAGGTTCCTTTTCTCATTACGGGTAATATTAGAAGGGATAATTTGATCACGCAAGTAAGAGTAAATGTGGCTGTAGCAAGATGAGTCATGTCCAATAATATAATAGATCATCTAGGACTCAAGAAAATCATAGGTAGGGTAATGTAACTCTTCCACCAGGAAGTCAAAGAAAAAATTACATTCTTGTAACTTTGGTATAGATGCTAAGGTGGCCATAGCATCTGCTGCTCTGTTTGCCGATCTGGGAATCTGTTGAAACGATACAAAAATAAAATATTTCTTGAGATCATCAGCCATTCTATTATAAGGCATCAGTTTCTCATACTGTTTCTGATATGTATCATTTATTTGATTGATGATTAGCTGAGAATCTGCATAGATGCGTAATTTCACAACCTTCCAGTCAATAGCTAGCTTGATCCTGTTTATCAAATCTTCATATTTTGCAATGTTGTTTGTGCAAGGGAAGAGAATTTTGTAAGCCTTTGGGATTGAATATCTTTGAGGAGTAATAAAAAGTATTCCAGCACCAGAGCCATGTTGAGTGAAAGACCCATCAAAGAACATCTTCCATGATTGTTGAGTAAGGTGCATGATGGATTCATCCAAAAATTTATATGCGCAAAGGTTGATTGTCTTCAAGTGGAGCACCAACAAGTTGATCCGTGATTACTTGTCCTTTGATGGCTTTGTGTTCTACATATTCAATATCAAACTCTGTAAGAACCATGACTCATTTAGCCAATCTTCCTATAAGTGTTGCTTTGCTGAGAAGATATTTGAGCGGATCAATCTTAGCCACCAGCTTGATTGAATGTGATAACATGTAGTGTCTCAATTTCTATGATGCAAAGACTAATGACAAACAAGATTTTTCTATTACAGAATAGTTCATCTCATAGGAGACCAAAGTTCTACTTATGTAATATATAGCTCGTTTCTTTTTATTCTCATCTTGTTGTGCTAGAAGTGCCCCCAGTGATGTATCAGTAGCTAATATGTATAGGATCAGTAGTTTACCTTGGATTGGTGGCATCAATATTGGTGGATTAGATAGGTATTCCTTGATTTGCTGAAAGTGATGCTCACATTCCTAATCCCAGTTGTATGTTACTCCTTTCCTTAATACTTTTGAGAAGGGTTGAGATTTATCTGCTAGTTGAGAAATAAAGCGTCTGATTAATTGGAGATGTCCTTGTAAACTTCTCATTTGACTGATATTCTTTGGGGGTGGCATTTCCATTATAGCTTGAACCTTCTTAGGATCAACCTCAATTCATTTCTTTGAAATGATGTAGCCAAATAATTTCCTTGATGTCACTCCGAATGCACACTTTTTAGGATATAGCCGGAGCTTGAATTTTTCCATTCTATCTAGTATGAGGCCTAGCTCTTGAATATATGTGGATATCTTCATTGTCTTTACTAAGGTGTCATCAACATAATCTTCCATATTTTTGTGCATCATATCATGAAAGATAGTAGTTACTGCTCTTTGGTAAGTTGCTCCTACATTCTTTAGTCCAAATGGCATGACATTCCAACAAAAGGTTCCCTATGCAAAGGTGAAGGTTGTCTTATCTTGGTCCCTAGGAGCTATTTTGATATGATTATAACTGGAGAATCCATCCATTAATGAGTACATATCATACCCAACAATCATATCCACTATCATATCAATGTTGGGCAATGGAAAATCATCCTTCGAACATGCTTTATTGAGATCTCTAAAGTCTGTGCAAACCCTAATAGATTTGTCTTCCTTTGATACAGGTACTATGTTTGATATCCAATATTCATAGTCTATAGCTTTGATAAATCCAACTTTTAGCAATTTTTCTATCTCAGCCTTGACTAGCAGTGCCACATGAGGGTGCATCTTACGGAGTTTTTGCTTGACTGGTTTAACTCCTGGTGTAATAGAAAGATGGTGCATGATGAGATCCTGATCTAGGCCTGGCATATCAAAGTGTGTCCATGCAAAGTTGATCTTCTTTTATGAAAAGAGATTGGTGAAATCTTTTAACTCTTCTACTGATAGTGATTGAACTAAGTGGATGATATGTGGTGTCTCTTGACTCCCAATATTTAAGTTGGTTCAATCAATATTGAAGACCTTTCCTAGAAGTGACTTGGCAGTGTATCAAGTATCTCACCTTCAAGGGTCTCAGAGAGGTTTTCACCCTTAGGCATGTCCTTTATTTTCTTTATTTTTTATTCTAACACCGCCACAATGTGGTTTTCAGCATCAGATCTTTTATTTATTTTTATGTTTTTGTGACTAGGATACTTGATGTCTGTTTCAGTCATGTTCTCACTTTGTTCAATGGTGGAAGAGTCCATTGGTTCAACTGCATTAATGTAGTAGGATAATGTGTAGTCATTAGCAAAGATAGGTATATTCATAGGTTGGGTTTAGAGACTACAGTCAATTAGTTCAAGATGTACCAATGATAAATTTTGGACAGGCTCAAGGAAGTTCAAGGTATTATCATCATTACTTCAAACTGAAAAGTCAAGTTCTAGAAGACTACCTTGCGTAAATGTCTCGAGACCAGGAAGAGTTACAACATGATCATTAAAGTGCACGTTAATATTTAGCTAACCTAACCCAACAGACCTATTCCTTGCACCTTTCTCTACGCCGGACTAGACTACATATCGTGGTTCAACAGTAACAAGGTCAGTAGATAGATTCTCATCATTCACATTAGATGATTCATAGTTTGATAGTGAATAGGTATTGTCATAAATAAGACTGTTGTCGGAGTCATCAGAGTCATAGGATGAAGTTTCTAACTCTTCTTCAAGTGATTGAGTAAAAGTATGTATAGTATTAGTACCCACATCTTTGATGCTACAAGTTCCTTCATGATCTGGTTCATTTATCACTTGTATCTGACATACCTGTTGACGTAACCTTGATGGTTCTTTGAATCTCTATCATCTATTCCATTTAGCTTCCTCTGGACTAATGACTGGTTCTGCTTCTATAGCTTCCAATTCTTCTTGTGTGGTTCCATACCTGATTTTTTCTATCGTATTAGAGGGAGATATAGTAGGTGAAGAATTTTCTTGTGTTCTTCCTTTTTTAAGCTTTCGTTCATAGTGATCTTGTCTTTTTAGCCTTAAGCCTATCAACTCTTGTGCATCATCTATGATATCATTAGATTCTTCTGGAGTTTCTATAATATATGTATTTGAGAGATGATTTGGACCCCATTCATACTCGCTCGAGTCAATCTCTGAATCTTCTAATTGTTGCCTACTAGTATATGTGACTGGAATTTTCAGTGGTGCAAACAATTCTCTGATTCTTTCTACTTCTTCTCTCATATCCTCTGGGACTTCTACTTCTTGTAGTGTTGTAGCTGATACCATCAGAACTTGAGTACTGGTTGTTTCCTCTCTCTTGACTACTAGTTCTTCTTGTTATTTTTCACACTCTTCCTAAGTTTGTTGAGTATTTACTTCCTGTGATGTTGAAGGCAACATCTTTTTCCTCCACTTAGACTGATGATGATGTTGTCTTCAAAATTTGATTCACCTCAACATCCTTATAATAAAATGATTTAAACTCTGTGCAGAGGAGATAGTAAAGGGATGGAAACTTTTAGGACAACATATGACAAGGTTTGATCTAACCTTCTACACTTCGGACTTACTCAGAGTCCAGGTGGGTATACCTTTGTGAACTAAATTCACACTTTCAAAAGATAAATCCATAGCAAACCAATCTAGAAAACCAATGGATCTAATCACCTTGAAACCAACTGAAACAAAAAAATGAGAATTATACTCATATTCAGTATTTTGATTTACAAAACATGCAATAGACAACCTTGATTTATACCAGTGCCTTATCCAAGGTCACAGAGTCATCAAAATTCAAACAATACTCCCCAAATAGAATATCTCTACACATCCCATTGGCTCGACTTCTGTTAATCCCTATATATGCCTAACATACATGAGAATTTATGCACACCAAATCAAACTATGCTCATCAAGATTCAAAATATCCTATGAAGAATTTACTGGTAGAGGTGATCCCTGCATATTTAATTTCCCTCGTAAAGAGAAAAGCTAGCGAGCACATCTACTGAAAATTGCCTTACAATCCCCATTCAAATAAAATAACCCTAGATTATTCAGAATGAATCAATAAACAACTGCAAGCACATTTGAAGACGACACAAAGTTTTACTCAAAACCGATGGTCTGTATACTGATATATTTTTAAGAAAGTATTACAAAAACTTTTTGAGTATTCTCCATTACACTTAGAAAAACTCAGATAAATTTCTGCAGCGTTTTCCTACAATTCTTTGCGATGTTTTTTCTCTTAGTCCTGGTATCCATTTATAACAATATGGATGCACATAGCTTCAGACTTTCCTAGGAAAATTTTGTTACAATTGTTGCTTCTCAAGAAGAAGTTACAAAACCTTTTGCAAAATGGTTACAAGTCCTTTTCGACCTCTGCAGCTTCTTCTACTTGCTGCTCTGTTGCAACCTCTTCTAACTATTTAGGAGCGCCCTCTAACTGCTCTGCATCTTGGATGGCATATTTTGTTGTCCATTCATTGTACACATCATCAGTGGGCCATGTGAAATTAATCACTTTTTTCTTAGCCTTGGTCAACCTTTTCTAGGAATTTCTCATCTTGTTGACTTCTAAGTTGAGAAAACCATAATGAGACTTGATTTTCTCAATCTCCTGAATTGTCACAACAAAGAAGGAAGCATCATCTAGATCAACAATTCCTTTAATCCTAGCTGACAATTTGGCCTCTAATTCCTTGAGCCACACTTGTTTGTCCTTCAATTGATCTGGGCTAGTAAAAACTCCTGGGAGCAACTCAAAAACCTGATCAGTATACTCCTTTTTGTACAAATTAATTTTCCTATCAGCATTATCCACCCCTTCTGCTAATTTCACTAGATCCTTGATGGTATCACAAGTGGATTTGATGATAGGATTGGCCCCTGCTTCATCAAAAGATGCACAAATAAACTCCAAGTCCTACTCTCTAGGCCTCCATTTGTCAAAAATAGGTGTCAGAATGGCTTTATCTCCATTCAGCTCATTCCTCATACCCAAAATCTTTCTTATGTTATTATATAGCAATGAGGCACTCATTGTATCCGCAAAACTTGAAATAGTAGCTCTTACTTTATCCTCATATTTCTTAGCGTACAGGGCCTGAGCCTGTTTCAAATTCTCTAGCTCTCGAGGAGTAATTTCAATCATCTAGGAGTTGGAGGGTACTGGAGATGGTGGGAACTCAATGATAGGACTGCTAAGTGGAGGTCTTGTAGGAGAAGAGGAGATCATCAGTGTTGAAGACTCACCTTGATGGTACTGTCCTGTCAACTGGCTTCGCAGCTTAGCAATGATGTTATCTCTACCTCTTACCTCTTCCCTAACATTGTTATAGGCCTTCAGAATTGTCTCCAACTTGACTTGGAGGTCTGCTTTCTCCTTGACCTCCTTTTCTGCTACTGCAACACTGAATTTTGCAGTCTCTAACACAGTACTAGAAGCTTCTACCACCCCTGTGCTCTACACTCTCTTTACTATCATTCCACCAAGGTAGCTTGACCCTTGGGTATCTTTGCTTTTCTTATTTTCATCTCTCTTGAGAGACCACATGACGAGTGCAACATTATCCTTGCTGAAAGTGATTCCCTCCATGGGCTTAGTCTCTTTCCTCACTGCCTCTAAAACCAGGGCATCTGCTATATCCCACTCGGGGAGAATAAGCACTCCAACTTGTGCCACCATATCTCTTCCCTGCTTAGGAGTGATGGTTTTAAAATCTTCCATCATTTCCTATTTTATTTCTTCCTCTACCAAAGCTGGATCTTTGCTAGGCTGTTCACCTTTTCTCTTCTCACATCTTGCATTGTATTTATCTATGTTTTGTTTCCATACAAACTGCATAAATGCTCCTGAAGTAACAAAATTGTTGTCAGCTAAGAATTCATCACTGGCTTGCTTTATCTCAGGATCCAACTCTTGGCCTTTAAGTTCAATGGTAGTAATATTCATTTCAGCAGCAAGGGGTTCTTCTGGCATTCCTTCCTCTACCTCATCATATGTGTAGGCAATTTCCCCTAAACTGCCCAATTGTAAAAGTTGCTCAGCTGCTGCTTGCTCATCTCCTATGTGGATAGGGGATTGGGATGGAGAGTACAAAGGTGTATCAGATTGTACTTCTTTTCCTACTCTTTTCTTTTTAAGGCTCTCTTGGATGTCAATGACATCTTGTGTCTTCCTCTTTCCTTTGGAGGTAGAGGGCTCCCCTATTGTAGGCATTAGCACACTATAACTAGATTTCTTATGCAGTGTGTAATCACCAGGAGGGATTGCTTTGGTGGAGGAAGACCTGCTTAGAATCATTCTTTCTTTTTCAAGGTTGCTTTTAATCACAAATTCCCTCTTCTCCTTCAAGGTCTGCATCACATCCTCAAAACAAACAATTAAAAACTTTATTTTCTCCTCCAGAGGGAAAAAGCTAGACAATGGGTCATAGCTGACATCAAACTGATGCACAAAGTCTAAGGATTTCTTATAAGCCACCCATTTCTCTTTTCTCAGTTCCTGCTCATCCAAATCAAACTCATTTCTAATGAGGTCCTCAGGAAACTGAAATTGATGGGGTCTTCGTCTACACACTGCCCTCTTTCTGAATATGCCATTGAAGAAGTCTTCAAGATCTGCACACCTGGATATTGCAGTTGACAAATGATAGGGTTTGAGAAAGTATTCAAAATAATTCCAACCTCCCTTGGTTATTATAAATTTATGGGCTATGGTAACCGTAGGGAAAATAGTCCCTTTACCCCTGCTTGTCAGCTCTGCCTCTTGTACACTACCAATCTGTCTGAGGACTTCTGCAATTCCCACTTTGAGAGGGACCTGATAGGGAAACAAGAATGGAGTGCCTTTAAAACCAAAAACTCTGAAAACAGTTGAGACTGGATACAGGTAAATGTCACCCCAATTATGAACAATCTTTATATTCTCTGCAAATTCTTTTGGTCTAATAAATTCCAAAAGAACCTTGGGGATTCTTGGGTTCTCTGCGAAGAGGAGAGTCCTAATCTTGGATGCAAAATATTTATCAAATTTTAAAAAGCTAGCATCCTCTATGTCCCATGACAACACAGTACTCCATAGTTGTACTGGCATCTTTTCTCCTTCCTTCTCTTTGATGAGGTCTAATCCACTGGCAAAGTAATCACCTCCTTTAAACAAAAATAGATGCATCAGGAGTGAGTACCATCCGAAAGGCCTATCCACCTTCCCATTTTTTATTCCTACTAACCCTCCATGGATAGCATCAGCAATGAAAGAAGCATAATCAAATGTTACTGCAAGAGAAGGATTTAAAATCTGAGCAATCATTAGCAAGTAATGATTGGGCATATTTTCTTCAGCATCTTCTCCCAAAACTTGGTGGAGTGACCAATACATTCCCTTAGCCCTGAGGGTAAAAATATTTAATGAGAAGGGCTCTTCTATGTTGGGTCCTACAACTGTCAACCCACCTATCTTCACAAAAAATTCCTTAAGAGGCCCACTCCTAAGGTGATTTCTCTGTGCACTGTATATTTGAGCTAATGATTTAAAGTTTATGGGTTCCAGAAAATTTGTAAACTCATTGAGTCCAAAGGCACTTCTGAACTCTTCAGTATTAATTTCAATAAGGGCTTTTCCATTTTTATCCCTAATGCTTCTTGTAACTGGATCATAATTAAGTGCAATTTGAGTTAACAGATCCATGTCCATGAATACCCCTAGAACTACCATCTTCCCTACATCTAATTTCCAGATGCTATTTTGTGGGGCCGGAGAATTCCTCATTCCAAATCCAACCTTGAATAACCCCAACCCAGACAATCCGACTTGTGGATCTCTCAACCAGTTGCCCTTGTCATATAGTCGTTCTCCTATCTTCAAATGAGGAGCTCTAGGAACTAACTCTTTTACTTTTGATGCCTGGTTAGTTGACAACGTCAACTGCTCAAGAAATTCATCACAAATGGCCCTCTCCTGATAATTAACCTTCCCGAAAAACTCTCTCTTAGGCACCATTTTGAAAATGCAAGCAATCAAAATACTACCCCCAAACGGTTCGGCGATAACTCAAGACCTTAATTAAAACACTATAAAGCAATTACCACACAGGAGTACAAGAAAACCTGATTTTAGCTCGAAGGAATCTTCTCTGCAACTAAATTGACTCGCTCTGTATCTGAAGACAAAAAGCTCTGTATCTCCTATTCTGCAACAATTCTTTTGAATAATACCATTACTCAATCGACAGGAGATCATATATGGTACCCAGGGTCTTAATTGCAACATTGATTCCTCATACTTCGTTCGTCCCTTCAGAATTGAATTCATGAGAGAATTTGTATTTTCGCTCCAACGGGCCACAAAGTTCCTGCAATTCTTTCCTTTTGCCCTTTCGCTATTTCGTGAAGCATAACCTCCAGGCAATTTCGATAAGCGAAATCACGCCAATTGTCCGATCAAAAGAAACTTGATCGGGCGTTATACTAACTTAACAGTTTTACCTTCGCACTGGGCCCCATCTCCTTTTTGCCATTTCGCAGACTTTATCTTTCAAGCACCTCTCCTTCGCGAAACAGCACCAGACGTTAGATGGAACTCTAACTGCTCGGTATTTAACCCTCATCGGGACCACTGACATCTTTACTAACCGTGCCTTTACCTTGACCGCTAGCGGTTTTTCACTATTTCGTAGGGCTTAAACATCTGTCAAATTCGAGCTGCAAAACAACGCAAAGCATTGGATTAGATTCGAGATGACCATCCTTTAAGGGAAGCTCTTTATCTCTGCTTTGCTTACGCCACTTTTTATTGGTTATTGATTACCACGTGGGACTCAATCATTGGTTTTAGAAAACCGTTCAAGCCTAGTTCCACATTGGCCACGTGTCTCTTCCTTTTACCACTAGTTACACCTTGGCAGGCCCTCAGCTTCTTCTAAAACCACGTGTCCACCGACATGTCACCATCTAGCTTGACACCTGGATGAACCTCTTTTACTTTCGCTATTTCGCGAAGAATATCTTTCAAGCATCTCGCAACCGCGAAATAGCGTCGGCCGTTGGATCAAAACAAAGTTGAACCTCCTTTATCCATATGTTTTATCTACCTTTGGGGATGAAAAACCTTTTCGCCATTTCGCAGGGCATAAAGCACAAGCATCTTACCCTTGCGAAATCACCCGGGCCATTGGATTATTTTCTATTTGCTCGATGCTTAACCATCTGAACAGACTTCGGCAAACGTGGGCCCTCTGACTCAACCTCAAACACCTGGCATCTAGTCACTTTCAGAGCTGACATGTCAATCCTTCATTAGCCAAGAGAAAACACTGGGTTCCAATTAATTTTTACCACCTGCATCTACCAGGTCATCTCTTATCCCGTGGCATGACTCACCTCTGGGACCCACCTTCTTTTAAACCTTGGACCCGCCTTGCTGACTATTGTGGCCTCTGCCACGTGCAACCATTTCACTCGCTTTCTAGGCCAGCTAGACTGTCTACTTGGAGTGCCACATCATTTCACTACTTCGCAAAAGATAACTGTCAAGCATTTTCATCCTACAAAATAGCGCGAACCATCGGATCAAATGGGACTTGATCGCCTTTTAGTCACTTTAGAAAATCCTCGCATGGAGGGTCCCACCAAATGCTTTCGCCATTTCACGAAAGGTATTTCACTTGCAAGTTCAGGCTGCAAAATAACGCCAGCCATTGGATCTTGGACAAGATGAGACCTCTTTAAACCGGACCAAAATCGCCATTTTGAACGCAAAGCCTTTTCGCCATTTCACGGGTCTTAAACCACGCGCAACTTCATCTAGCGAAATAGCAAAAACCATAGATCTTCCTAAGAGATGTGCACCACTTACTGGGCCCGACAACATTATGGGGGAAATATATAAGGCATAAAATTTTATGATTAATTCAAATGACCGCCTAGGCAAATGACAAGGGGGGACACTTTCGACGAACCTGAGACCCATTACTTAAGTGGATAAAGTAACAAAGAAATAGAAACCAAAGGGTTTTTGATAATGCATTGAGCGATTTTAAAACTAAAAACCCTAAACCCTTAAGACCTAACACAGAGCTGAAGCAATTGCTAGCATGTCTAATTCAAAATTTCAAAATCATAGCCAATTATGGGAAAGGAAAACCCATTTTTAAACAGTGATAACAAATGAGAAGCATGTTTCTGGTCTGATGTTTTTCTTGGATTGTATCCCAATCCATCTTTATCATTTGTAGACTTAGTGTGTAGCTGAATGGGTTCAAAAATACCTTCTTGATGTATTCCCAGAGGACTGGTACTCGAATATCCCATGCGTTGAATAATTTTGTAGCCTGGACCATATTGTGTTGAGAAAATCTCACAATATCGTACTTCTTTGTTTTCACTATCTGCCTTGAAAAGCCATTTAAGAACATCATCTTCTTCTATTTCATCTGCAAGGGAAGTAGAGAATTGTGCAAAAGACCATCATATATGACATTTGGAGTTGAAGTTTGTGTCTTCATAACCTTTGATGCTTTGCCCAACTATCTTGGTGATGGAGGGAGAGAGATTAGTGAAAGTACTGGTTCTATCTTGTATCCATCCATACCAGTATTTATAATTTTCAATTTCTTTTGTAAGTCTTTCATTAAAGTTTCTGAACTTTTAGTTGTAGAGGCTTCTATATTATGAGGAACAAATGTATCAACACTCTTTATTAATGCATTACGGGGGCAATTTGTATCATTAGGAATACTGACTTCAACTCCATTATAAGGAAATTTCAAGCATTGATGATATGTTGATGGTACTGCCTTCATTTCATGAATCCATGGCCTACCCAGTAAGATATTGTATGACAAAGGAAGATCAAGCACCTAAAAAATAACATCTCTTTCTACAAGTCTCACCCAAATCGGTAATAGTACCAAACCTTTAGAGGTTCTTTCCTCTTCATCATAGGCTTTGATTGTTATTTTCTTGACCAGATCAATGACATTTTCAAAAAATCCCTAATGTATCAGTAGATTGTAGATTCAAATATTCAGCCTTGCGCCTCCATCTATCAAAACACATTTAACTGGGTGTTTATGGATCATAGCTTCAATGTGAAATGGATGGTTATGTGGGTGATTTAGTGATTTGTCATCTTCTTCAGAGAAAGTGAGATAATGAGGTGAAGTCAGGTGACCCACCATAGATTGAAACCGATCGACATCTAAATCTTTTGGGACATTAGTAGTGAGCAAAGCTTTGTACCGGATCTCTGTATGAGCAAAAGAGATTTTAAGCAGTTCAAAGATGGAGATTTGAGCATTCGTTCTTTTCAACTATTAGACAATGCTATAACTAAGAGAAGATGATGAAGCCATTTGTTTAGATTTAGCCATGATTGTATTTTTTGTCTATTCAAGGAAGTTGGTAGGTTTGATGTTGCTTGAGCAGGAGTTGAGGAACTAGCTCCTTGGAGAGTAACCTTCATTTAAGCAAGGGTCACAACATTTGCATTTTGTCCTTCATCTTGCTTATCTTTGATTATGATCACACTGCAATATTTAGATTGGGTAGTTTCAATCATGTTGATCACATTGTCATTGTTAGTGTAAGTGTAATTGACTTTGGCACCTCCTTTTGATTTTGAGGAATCACCTTGTTTGTAAACAAATAAAGGATCTTTTAAAGATTTGTGATAAACATTAGTCATGTGATTTCCAACAACAATATTACCAGCATCGATGAGGTCTTGAATCTCTTGTTTGAGCTTCATGCAATTGTTTGTGTTATGACCTTTGTTTTGATGGTATTCACAGTATTCGTTTTCTCTCCACCATTTTTGTTTGACTTCTGGATCATATGGCCTAGAGTTATCTGGTAATGTTATCAGATTATTTGCTAATAAAGTCTTAAAAATGGATTTATATGATTCTTCCAGAGGAGTGAAGTCACGTTTAGGTTTTGGAAGCCAAGGTTTCTCTTTGAATCAATCTTTTACTTTCTTTGGTGGATTTTTTGCTGTGGTTTCAGCTGCTTTGAGTGCTTGTGTACCACTTGCTAGATTAAATATCATGGATTTTGAGTTTGATTTAACAGTGTCTACCACTCCATCATTAACAATGTTTCTATTGTTGTCTTTGTCATATTTCTAATATTTGTTCTTTTCTTTGGAACTAGAACCTTGTTGTGTTTCTTTCCAAAGTGAGATATCTCCTTTCTTTATAAGTACATATTCCATTCGGAGGGCACTATCTACCATTTTGTTGAATGAAGGGTACACTTGCATTTGGATACTGTATTTGAATTCTAGGATCAAGTTATTGACAAAGATACCCATCTTCTCAGAATCTAGAATAGGTCATGAATATCTAGAGAACATTTTTCTCCAACGTCGAAGGAAAGTGAGAAAGGGCTCTTCTGTTTTCTATTTGGTATTGCAAAGCTCAATCATAGTGACTGGGTGACAAATTTTGTAGGAGTATTGTTGTAGAAATAATTGGATTAGTTCTTCAAAACTTTTGATCCCCATAGTTAGGCTTGAGTACCATTCCATAGTTTTCCCTCCTAAACTCCTTAGGAAAAGGCGCATGAGATATGTTTGTTTGTGCATGAACTCCATACATAAAGCACACAATTCTCTGACATGGTCTTGAGGATTTGAGTTACCATCATATTTTTCAAATTTAGGAATCTCCACTCGTGAAGTAAACGGAGGCATGTAAAGGTCTTTGTCAAATGGAAATGGGCATATTGTGTCCAGAGAATATTGTTTTGAAGATTTATCCTTATTTTTCAGTTTTGTGATCTCAGTCTGTAACGCTTCTAATTGTTTGTTTACCATTGATAAGGTATTTCTTCCTCTTTAGTGATAAGGGTCTAAATGTTATAACCAGTAGGAAGTTTAGCGCCTTGTTTTGCTAGTTCTAGAAAATAGTCTTATTTTTCTCTAGCCATGATAGCCTTCATCATTTTTTGGAAATCTTTATCCTTTTGGTATTTTTTTATATCAGTTTTTGTAGGTTCATAGGCTTCAGATTCGCTTGATGAGGAATCACTGTCAGGAGCATGGATATTGAGATTGTCTTATTCCAGATATGGTGGGGGACAAGGGTTGTTTAAAAATTGGCATACTTGATGATGAAGGTTTATTACTGACAGGATCCTCTACATAAAATAGATTATTTTGATATGAAAAGGAGGGATCTTTGCCTCTATCAGCTTTCTTATGAGCACTTCTGGTTTGAGTAGGTATTTTTGTTTTGACAGATGTGACCTAGAGTTGTATATGATGCAGAAGTCAAGATCAAATTGAAGCTAGTTGTTTGTTTAACATATTGATTGGGGGAAGCAACTAAGACGTAGTCTGGTTTCAAGAATGATCTATCATGTATAAGACGTGATCTAGGTTACCTAGTTTGATTTGATAGAAGTGAATAAGACTTGTTCTGGTTTCAGGAATGATCTATCCTATATAAGATGTTATCTAAGTGACTTAAGCTTGATAAGTAGTTGATTTGTACTACCTAAAAGATGATCGACAAAATCGTGCAACACAACTACAGAGGTAGACTATTTAGATTGTTTATGCTCAATATGATGATAACTAGTTTGATGCTCACTGTAGACTATTTTGGGCAAGTTTGACTATTCTGGACTGACAAAATTAGGAATTTGTACAATAGGATTTACAGAACTAGATGACAGTTTGAGAGCTTCAAGACGATGCAAGTAGTATTTCATACAAGTTGATGCCTAGGCTCATACGACAGGTAGGTAGACCTCAGACGAAAAATTGATGAATATGATAATTTATCGTACGACACGAAAAAGAGGCTCAAACGACACTTCCCTTAGGAGGACGACAATTTCTCAGGACTCGTACGACAACTAATAAGGGGTTAGACGACACACTGCCAGGATTGATAAAATCTCATACGAAAATATTTATGTAATGGGATGATATTTCAGAAGACTCATATGATAGTTTACTGGACAGAGACGATATTTTGACAGACAGAGTTTTCAATGACCAACATCGACCAGTTTTGAGATGGACTGAGTTTTTGGACGACTGAGGTAGACTAGTTTCTGATACAGATAGGGTTTTGATCACTGAGTTGTTGTTTTTTAGTTTTCTCTAGTTTTGGGGTATTTCAGTTTCAGTTTCAAGGATGAAAACATAGTAAATATGCAATATGTATAATGACTTCAATTACAACATGCTAACCCTATGGAAGTTGGTGAGAGAAGAAAATATTTGCTTCCAGACTCAGGTAGACACCCAATAGCTAATCAGAATATGGTCACTGAGTCTCACGCAATGGATTCTCAATGTCGTATTAGCCGACTCCAAATGCTAATGGGGGCACGAAATGACAAGTATCTTGGGAGAGTTACCATCTCTCTTGCACAAAGATTATCCCCCTTTTAGAAGTGAATCAGGTAGCCTCTATCTTATAGTTCTTAGTCAGAAATTTCATTCAAAATTACCCCTTGAAGTCACACAAGCATGATTGAGGCCTATAGCTCGACAAGGTACTGAAACAAGTTGTAGTCATGTAAAAGTGATTGAGACCGTGAAGCCCTACAAAATGCTTGATATGAGAGATCTCAAAGAGAAAACTCAAATAATCCCATCCTCTGAGACTTTAATCACTAGAGGCCTATTTATTATAGTGATTTGGAATGCCCACGTCTGGTTGTACTCACTTGGGTCGTTCTCATAGGGTGATTACTTTTTCCCACTATGACAGGCCCACTAAAGGTACACAAATGTCAAACCTAGAAAAAACCTCAAGGGTTTGGATTTCTAATTGTCTGTGCAGACAAGAGCATACTCTCCTACCTCTTAGAATTTTCTTAAAACATGAAAGACATATTTCTTCATTAACTAGATAGCAATTTAGGTGCCTAAAAAAATGAATTTAAAGAATACACATCTTTTACTCGAATATCCTCAGGCAACCTGCAAAGACAACAAATCAATAGTCATATTGTCTTTATGTGACAAGCATATTCTTCGATAAGCATTCTGGAAAAATTGATTAAGCTATGAAAAATTCCACTAACAAACAGACAACAAGTCAGGGTCAGCATTAGTATGATAAAAAATCAAATAAAGAACCTGAAGAGCGCAGTCTATTTTTAACACAAAAATATAGAGTATCGTATGACAATTCTCACCAATCCGTACGACAATTCTCACCGAGTCGTACGATACCTATTGTTTGTCATTTGGGCCTGTGGTAAAACTCGTAGGAAACTTTGTAGTAATTGTACGGATCCAAAAAATTTAAATCTAAAAAAATAAGAAAAAGGTAGTCTTGGAGGCCGAAAGTTGTAGTCTTCTGCCCCACGGTGGGCGCCAGAAATGTGTGTGTGAAAAATGGAATTAGTCTACAAGTTGTAAGACACAACACTTCAATTAAGTCATTACATGTATGATTAGACAAATATAAGCATGAAAATAAAACTATAACAAATCGACCCATTGCCTTCTAAAATATGTGAGTACTTGCTCTGAGATTTGTATAAGCAAATACCAGTGACTAGACTACACCAAGATGAAGGATTTAATCTATATGAGAATGAGATTAATTTAAATGGATGCAAGATGGATGCAAGATTATGCTAAAGGGATGAATATTAAGCTATATGAATTCAAGCAATCATAATTAAACTAAATATGCAAAAAGCTAAACTAAGATGCAATAATCTCAAAAACACAATATCTTCAATGACTCCAGAGAAAAAACTTCATAATAACAATAAATCTCCACGGTGTTTTGAATGAGAGATGAAGGCTGAATTTATAAAGACTCAAAGAAAGACCAACGGTCAAGATCGATTCGCAATGAGCAGTTGACATTATTCAAGAAAAAACACAATTTAGGATAATTGAAATAATTGAGAGATCAGATTGAGTTAACCTTGAGATAGATTCCAATTATAACTTGATTGAAATGAATTCAGATTATAAGTTCGAGTTTGCATTGGAGATAAAATTTAATTAATTCCATGCACTTGTGACAAAAATAGGTGATTCCATGCATATTCTTTGATTTATTCAAGAAAAAAGTCTTTTCAATGCAACTGAACTTATTTTCTCAAAACTTGTGAGTTCTAATTTTGGAGAAGATAATTAATTCAATTTAATTGTTTTTCTGACTTCAAGTTATCTCAATTTAGAAGAAGGAATAATATCTCAAGTTTAATTTTTCTCAATTCAATTCTTTTATTTTATTTTCAATTTAACTCTTACTTTTGTGATTAATTCCTCTTTTGTAATAAATTAATTCCCTTTTTATAATTAATGGTAAATTTATTAATTAATTAAATATGCTAGGATATTTAATAAATTAAATAGGATAATTGATCAAAATGATGTACTTGGAATTATTTAATTAGTATAGAGTAATTCATTTGTTATGTGACATTTAATGATTGAAGAATTAAATGTGTGCTCAAGATTGATTTAATTGCCTTTGGTTAGGACCTTGGTGATGTTGTCAAAATTAGGGGCCCATGGTTTAGGTGACTATTTTTAGCGTATTGCATGTATCTGTTAGGCCCAATATGGAAAGCTAATGTACTGAGAGGGGAGGGGTGAATCAGTACTTCAAATCCTTTTCTTAACAATATCTTTACTGTTATGCATGAACTGAATAGTGCAGTAACATAATATAATGCTAAAATAAATAAATAACAATCATACATGATTCACTCCATAACACATATTTTCGTTATGCAGAAACTCTTGGTTAGAGAGAAAAGCTTCGGTGGGGATGGCACGCACAACTTCACTACTGCAACAATAAAGGTTGCTCGGTTAGAGCTACATGTTTAGCTATTTCTGATAGCTTACCCTGTTAGGAATATCAAGATCTATTAGATCTACCCTGCTAAAGGATTTTACAACACTTAATCTAAATGTTGCACCTAGTTAGAGGCTTTACAATTTATAGACTTGATTAGAGTCTTTTACCCTGTTAAAGGTTTCTCTTACAACTTCAAAATATTACAATAAAATCATTACAAATATCTGCAACTTTACATATAGAATGTTATAGTAGATTCTATGTGCTCAGAATAAGATTACCTTGCTTATAGAATACCTCGATAACCCATATAGTAACTCGGTAAACCCTTTTGTTTACTCTGTTCTTTGACTGTTCTCTGAAATCCTTCTCGGTGACCTCTGTGTCTCTGTAACAGTCATAACACTTAGTGCTTTCACATGTCTTGCTTCATATATTTATATATCTTCCTTTCTGTCATACTACATGTATATGTGTGATCTTAATCCATGTTGTATAAATAGATCTCTTATGTCGGTGATCCATTCATTGCTTCGATCTTACAAACATGTTTTATCGAATGAATAACCATGCAAAATATTTCATTGGTTAGATGACCTCAAAATCATACACAATCTTTAAGTGCAATTTCCAATGTGATAATGGTTCTATGTTCCTTGATCTTGTAACACATTTCCATATGTATGTCTAGGTTCAATGAATCAGGTAACACATTTCACTCGGTGTATATCAACTCGATGTGTCATCTTTGCTGCTCGGTAGACATGGAATGATACTCGGTAGACAACTCGGTGCATACTCGGCTCTTGACTACTTTCTTCTATAACCGCCTGGACTATGCATACCGACTGAATATTTCGGTAGAGATAACCAACTAGAGTATATAGAATAATTTTGAACATAAAACTAATGGCAACTTGATAAGTAGTAACAATCTCCCCTTTTGACATTAGTTGAGATGTTTGAAAAAAACTAATTTCAAAGTTATAACTCAATAATCTATATACTTTGCAAAATTTGACTATACTAATAGTATATACAATAGTCAATGAAATAGTAAATCCAGATATACTCCCGTTATCAATATACTGTACAAAACTCTGATTTTTTATGCTCGGTGATCAATGATCAGTGTGATGCACTTGTTCTTTGCTTACTGTTATGTTCACTGCTCGGTTCACTACTCTTGGATACTCTGCTTACTCTACTTGGTATACTCCCCCTGTATACTACACTCCTTTTGTTTGATACTATACTTTGATGCTTTGAATACTATATCACTCCCCCTTTTTGACAAACATCAAAATTTAGTTACCATTCGGTGGTGGCAACTGGTCAAAAATGGATTTGTACTTTGTTCGTGCTTTGGTGAGAGCAACGGAGAGGGCATCCTTTACATTGTCAATTAAAGAATTTTGCACTTGAATATCAGCCAATAATGATATTAAGCCATCTAGAGTGCTTCCCTCTTGTGTAGTAGATAAGTATGTGGCTCAGTTGATCTGTTCTTGGATAAAAGATGAGCAAGGAATAATGTCTGAAGTGTCATTATGTCCATCCTGATCTTGTGTTCATCATTTCTTAGGTCCAATTGTTGAGGCATGAGCTGTTGTAACTTTGTATAAAAATTTTGAACTGAATTGAGCTATGTGGTCAACTTATTTGAGAGATCGATGATCTCTTTCTCAATTGCTTCAATTTTATTTCTGATGTATTTAATGAATAAAGAAAATGTACAAAGTTTCTGAAATAAATAAAGAATGTGCTTGAGTTGAGGGGACAACTCAGCAATAAATTTGACAAGTTTGAATTTGCCAATAGCTATAGCTTTTTGTACCTCTTCTATCATTTTTGCAGTGAGCTCCTTGTCTTTTAGCTTGCTCAAATATTTGGATGCATCTACTTCAGATGTCTCTATCTTGGTTAGGAGTTCATCCAGTTGAATGTGGATGGCTGCATCTTTGGTTATTGTAGCTTCAGGTAGCATATCTGTTAAGAGTACTTTCACCTTCTGAAGTACTTTATTTTTCTTTTGAATAGCCATTTGCTTCTCTTCTTTGGCCTTTGCTTTGCATAGTTCACCAAAATCAATGAGTGCTTTCCCCTTTAATTTGGATATATCAACATTGGGCAACACTATTGGTTTCGACAAATCTACTTTGAAACTATGCTTTTTCATCTTCTTTTCTTTTCCTTTCACCGATTGAACTAAGACAATGACTTGTGAGGCTTGATGACCCTCAGTAGGTTTCTCGGTAGAGGCAACACTTTGGTCAGTTTCTTTGGCCTCTTTAGTGTCCTTTGGTGTCTCGGTACTCGGTGTCTCATTTGCAATATTTTCAGTGCTAGAAGGATCCTAAGACGTATGTTCTTGAGTAGTACCTTCTCCTATTGTAGACTTGTGACCTTTGGTGCCTTGATCTGTATCCTAAAGGGTTTCAGTTGAGACGGGTTGATTGACCGGTGGATAAGGCTGAACTTGTTCCAAGACTGATTCACTGGATACAAGTTTTGCATATGAATTGCCTTCTATCATTTCTTGTTCAAGTGCCTCTGTATCCATGATATCTTCATCTATTTGAATGGTGTCAACAGGGTCTTGCTCAGTAACATTAGGATCTTGCTCAGTGACATCAACTATTTCAACTTCAGCTTGCTCACCAATATCCTTGTTTCTAAAGATTTCCTGCCACTTTTCTTTTTTCTCATTTTCCACTTCAATATACAGCCCATTCATCAGTTTCAAGGCTTTTTGTTTGACGAGGAACTTTGTGTGGTAGGTTGTCAGATGTTCTTTTATTTCAGCTACCGACATGTCAGGAAAGAGATGTACCAAACTTCTTTCTCTAATCTGTTTCTCTAAGTCCAAGGCATATTGCCACCTGTTATGAATATGTGCATATAATTCTTTTGGAAGAGAATTAGAGACTTCTAATGGGACCAATCGGAATTTTAGAAGTGTGTAGATGACAGCTTCTTCTATTTGTCTCTTTTCATCTTCATTTCTAGATTCATACTTAACATATCTAAATCCTCCAAATCCACCATATTCCTTCAGATTAGTACAAAAATTTTCAACACTATGTACATTTACCTTCTTGCTCTTGACAATCTGAAATTTGCTTGCATCCACAAATTCGGTGTCACTAGACTCTTTTGCCAAAATGAGTCTCCAAGTAGATTTCTTGTAAGTTTTTGTTACCTTGGGAACAACAAAACTCTTTGTTTTCTTACTCGGTGAAGTTGCAGATGCTCTTGTGCTAGGTTGCTTTGTTGGAGGAGTCGGTGAGGCCTTTGATGAATAATGTTTCTTTCTTTTCAACACTTTTCCTTTAGGCAATTTGGTTCTCAGTGTTATAGTTGCCTCTTGGGCTTCAGATTCCTCTTCGGTAATGGCTATAGTGCCTTTGACAGGTGTGGAGGAAGAATCTTCTCTGAATTTTTCTGATAATGCCTTTATCATCTTTGTTGCCTTTCTTGTAGCTTTGGGTACTACAATGCTCATTTTTACTTTTTATTTCACTTCTTCATAGGTTCCATACCTCAGCTCGGTAGCATACCTTGGTAATATAAGAAATGCATCAATTTGTTGTTGTGTGATGTCAAAATCAATCTCGTAACCCATAGGTGACAAAGATTGAGTTCTTGGTTCCACAACATTCACATAACAATAATTAGTGTCTACTTCAAAACATATGTCATCTTTGTATTTCTCCACTAGCTTGGGTGGAATCCGGTACCTGTTATGCATTTTCTCTTGAAACTTATTGAAGTAATCATCCATAATATCATTAAAATTATCACCTAGCTTCTTGATGAAGTTATTGATCTAATGGGTGATTGGTCAGTGTAGTTCCCAAACAACTTTACCGATTGATGGAAAGAATTTTTCAAAATAGAAAAACATGCATACAAGTAGTGATCCAAACTTTAGTGTATTAGCCAAGTTGTTCTTCTTTGGCTTCTTGATGGTGTTTAGATTCTCAAACGGGTTTTTCAGGAACACCTCACATAGATCAATTTTCATGCCTTTCTTCACAATTTTGTATGCTAGGTCTACTATTGCACAGGTTACACTGTTTTCCCTTGCCGATTGGAAGAAACAGTAACCTATTACTCTAATGGAAAATTTTAGTTCTGCATCAGTGACATTGTTCAATTTTAGTCCTCTGCAATCTGATTCCACTCTAGTTAAACTAATCAATTCCTTCAGTGATATCATCTTTTGAGCTCGGGCATGATCATAAACAGGTTAACCGATAATTTGATGAATGATTTCCTTGGTAATCTTAAACGGTTGCTCTTCTAGCCACATGAAGTCATCATGAACTCTGCTCAGAACAAACTTGACCCACGGGGTTTGAACACACGGGGATAGGTTAGGGCTTTAGTTAATTCCTTGATCTTAATGTGCTCATACTTGCTATCCAATTTTCCATCAGTGCACAATTAATCATATGTGTCTTTGATTTCAACGTGACCAAGTTCTTCAACACAACATTTGGTGAAGAATCTCACATCCTCAACTAATAACACTCTATCTGGGATGAGTGAAAATGCGGTTTTGTCATCCGGTTCAGATGCAACTTTGGGAGTTAACGAGTATTTTAGTGAGGGCTTTTCAACATTCTTAACAACGATGGGATCTTGGATCTTAGGTGCCATTTGTAGATTTCAGATAAAAACTAACAAGAGATCCTCAAGGTTTGAGGATTTTCAAACAACTGACGCTTTACACTTAGCAGATAATAACAACTTGATAAGATCGGTAAACCAGCTTAACAATGCATTGAGATTAATGTAAATACCTTGAATTTTGCTTTCTAGAAGGTTTGATCGCCTTTGATTTTCTTTGCTCTGCTCTCTCAAAAACTTGGTAAGTAAAACAATGACCGCGTAAATGTTTTAAGTACACAGTATACCTTATCGGGCTCCATGCAGGTTAGGTCAAAAACATTAAATGCACTCAGTTCGACTAAACTTTCTTTCCTTTTTTTTTTTGCACTTTAACCAAGTAACCAAACTTCCTTCATTTACCGACTTGACAGGTTTCCTGTATTCACCGACTTGACAGGTTTCCTGTATTCACCAACTTGATAGGTTTCCTTTATAGCGCTCCAAAAGAGTTTGATAGAATTTCAAACTTACTGCTACATCTTAACTATGCAGATTTTGAATTAAGTACATAATAAAATAGGAACTATTAAGATTTAACCTTGAGAGAATGCAGTCCCTTCATACCTTTATCGATTAATTTGGAATAGGAGCACCTAACTCGGTAGGTAAGGTGCTTTCTTCATTTGACACAATTTCCTTCTTTTTCCAAATCATCTTTAATTTTTCTTTTATTTCCTCAGTGTCTTTTCTAGGTTGATCTCTACAATCTCCAGCCAAGTGTCCTACTTTGTGACAATGAAAACATACCATACCAGGATTTCTCCATGATCTTCGATTGTTCATCCCAAACCTTATAAAGCAGTTGGCACTTATATGTCCATATCTTCCATAGCATTTACACCATATCCTTGTATTGTAATCCCATGGTACTGCAACATATTGTCGGTTAAGATCTTTGTGGGTTCGAGAGCTTCCAGTGTTTGCTCAGTGTGCATACCACATATAGTTCTTTTGCTTAAACCAACACTTCTCGGTACTATGTCCATATCTATTGCAGTTTTTACAAAACCCTTTGAATTTTTCCTTCTTATAATTGTTAACAGACTTTGTCCTACATTGATTAGATGTGTGACCATATTTATTGTAATTGTAACAATAACCTTTGGACTTAGTGACATTCGGTTGCTTACCTTTTCTGATTTGGCACATGTTGGTAGTGTGACCTTGATTTCCACAGTAGTTGCAAATAGGCTTCTTTCTTTTGATGTTCTTCTTGATTCTAGCTTTCTTTGATGATTCTCCTCTCTCGGTAGTATGGATTCCCTTCTCAGTAGAGTCTTTTCCTTTGTAACCGAGTCCTGCATCTTTGTTGGGTCATCCTGTATTCAGTTGCTCATCCAACATCTTTGATGCTTCATAACTCTTCTTCAGTGTTTCTTTTGATTTCTTCTTTGTTTCAAGTTCATTGGTCAACCTTGATACTTCAAGTTTCAATGCTTGATTCTTACCATCTTTCATATTTGCTTCATGATGTGCATAGCCTAGTTGATCTGACAAGTTTTGTTGAATTCCAGTCAACCTTGTGATTTCATCATTGTTATCAGATACTAAGGCTTCAAGTTGTTGTTTCTCTCTTTCTAGATCTCTTATTTTATCCTTGGCTATCCTCAATGCATCAAGATTTTTAGCCATCTGTGTGCTGAAATGTTCATGTTCTCTTTTCATTGCTTTTAGTTGATCAACCAGTGCTTTGTTCTTTTCTTTCAATACTCCAATCATTTCTTCAGTCTCTTCAGATATACTGTTCTCAGATGATGTCTCAATTTGTTCCACTAACTCTTGAGAGTCCTAAAAATCATCAGATAATCTTCTTCTCACTTTCAGAGATTTTTGCATTTGCCTTTGCATGTCTCCAATCACTTGATTAGCATGATCCAGCTCTTCTTGCAGATACATAATCCTCCAAGATTGTTTATAGCCTTCCATTGATAAGATCTTTCTCTTTAGGCAGTTAAACCCTTTTCCAAGATTGAAGCTCTGATACCAATTGTTAGGCCCAATATGGAAAGCTAATGTACTGAGAGGGGAGGGGTGAATCAGTACTTCAAATCCTTTTCTTAACAATATCTTTACTGTTATGCATGAACTGAATAGTGGAGTAACATAATATAATGCTAAAACAAATAAATAAAAATCATACATGATTCACTCTATAACACATATATTTTGGCTACGCAGAAACTCTTGGTTAGAGAGAAAAACTGCGGTGGGGATGGCACCCACAACTTCACTACTGCAATAATAAAGGTTGCTCGGTTAGAGCTACATGTTTAGCTATTTCTGATAGCTTACCCTGTTAGGAGTATCAAGATCTGTTAGATCTACCCTGCTAAAGGATTTTACAACACTTAATCTAAATGTTGCACCTGGTTAAAGGCTTTACAATTTATAGACTTGATTAGAGTCCTTTACCCTGTTAGAGGAAAATATTATAATAAAATCATCACAAATATCTACAACTTTACATCTGGAATGTTATAGCAGATTTTATGTGCTCAGAATAAGATTACCTTGCTTATAGCATACCTCGGTAACCCATATAGTAACTCGGTAAACCCTTTTGTTTACTCTGTTCTTTGACTGTTCTCTGAAATCCTTCTCGGTGACCTCTGTGTCTCTGTAATAGTCATAACACTTAGTGCTTTCACATGTATTGCTTCATATATTTCTATATCTTCCTTTTTGTCATACTACATGTATATGTGTGATCTTAATCCATGTTGTATAAATAGATCTCTTATGTCGGTGATCCATTCATTGCTTCAATCTAACAAACATGTTTTATCGAATGAATAACCATGCAAAATATTTCACTGGTTAGATGACCTCAAAATCATACATAATCTTTAAGTGCAATTTCCAATGTGATAATGGTTCTATGTTCCTTGATCTTGTAACATGTTTCCATATGTATGTCCAGGTTCAATTAATCTGGTAACACGTTTCACTCAATGTATATCAACTCGGTGTGTCATCTTTGCTGCTCACTAGACATGGAATGATACTCGGTAGACAGCTCGGTGCATATTGGGCTCTTGACTACTTTCTTCTATAACCGACTGGACTGTGCATACCGACTAAATATTTCAGTAGAGATAACCGACGAGAGTATATAGAATAATTTTGAACATAAAACTAATGGCAACTTGATAAGTAGTAACAGTATCTACTGGTATCTCAACATTTTCCTGTAAATTAGTATCTATCGGGGGCTTAATATCTACTATCTTAATGTTTTTCAAAATTGAGGGTGAAGTACCCATAATACCTTTACCTTTCCCTTCAACTGGGATGTCTGCAGCGTCTATCTTAGATTCTGTTGAAGTATCAAAACCACGATTCTCTTCAAAGAACTTAACCCATGCCTTGTGGGTTTCCTTGATTATCTCATTTTCCCTGCCTAACATAAGGCTGATTATTCTATGCTTGTTGTTAAATATTTTCCTATCTACGACCTCAAGTGTCTTGTCCATCTCCTCTGGTGCAATAGAAACACAAACATATGATAACTCTTGAATCTTTATATGTTTGTCCTCTTGTACTGCTAATAACCTCCTAGCATCTAAAATATCATACAACTGTGTCGGCATTTGGTCTTCAGTTTCTAACAAGGCTTTCTTATATATATCCAAATACAACAAAACTAATTCCTATACTTCTCTTTGCTCATCTTTATCCAAATGTTCATAATAAAATTGTACATTCTTTAACATACCATTTTTAGTAATTTCATCAACTAACTATGCACAAGTATTTGGTGGAATAGTAGTTACATTACCATATTCAAGTGCAATATTAATGTCATCCTTCTTCTTTCTCCTTCTAGTACCAGATGGGGCTAAAGGTGTCTCTTTAGGTGCTCTTCTCTATGTTGATACCCTGATAGTGACTTTCTTAACCAGTTTCTTCTTAGCTTCTACTTGAGTCTCTTCAATTTTCTTCCTCAGTACCATTTGAAAGCCAAGGGTGTGTCATCGTCAGAACCAGAATCAGCTGCAATAGGCTCAATGAATATTTTTGGCTCTTTATTTTTCCTTTCTTTCTCCAGGACAACATCAATCAATGCTTTGATGTCCAATGAAAACTTTTCAACAAATTTACTTGCCTTTCCTTCCTACTTCTCCCTCTTCTTCCAGTTGAACTCAGTTTCAACCTCATGCTTCTTCTACTTATCAATGCCAAAGGTTTTTACAGTTTCATCTATAGGTACCTCAATTAGCATTTGTGCATAAGCATCAACAATTTTTGCTTCAACTTCATAACCTATTTCCTCAATCCAAATCTTCTGGGGCCTTACAAATTCCATCAGAGTTTCATCTTTCTTGACTATGAAGTATATCTCAATTGAGTACTTTTCAACAATATGTTGTGGAATCCTCATCCTATAATTCATAGCCTTTTGTAATACTTTAAAGTAACCAAACACTTTTTCATCTCTCTTACTACCCAATGTAGCAATTGATTGTTTAAGTTGCCTCCCTACCGGGATATCGAATGCCCATTTTCTCTTCCCAAAATTGGGAGTCTCATTGATGAAAAATAGCATTAAACAGACAATTAAGTTACCATACTGGAATGTTCCTTTCTTTTCTCCTTTTATCTTTCCTAGATTAATCAACAGTTCATCCAACATCCAACCACACAGATCCAATTTCTCATTTTCCCTCATCATTTTATGAGCTACATAAATGCAGGAGCTAGAAACAGAATTCAGATGGTTTGACTGAGTTACCTTGTAACCGATGACCATGCTTTTGAACTTGATATATGTATCGATGATAGTACTAACCCTCATTGATCGCTTGTCTGATGTTGTGCTGGTAATCTTGTTGACCTGATCATTTGAAACTTTCTTGTCTGGACATTGTCCAACCTGTTGTAAACCAAATATTGCCCTGATGGACTCCTTCATAGTCTTATACGGTCTATCCAACCAGATAAACTCTTCATGTACTCTGCTCAAAACATACCTAACAATCTCATCTTCAAATTCTGGAATATCCAGAATGTCGATAAACCCTAAATCTACAATATGCTCGTATTTAGGCTTAATCTTTCCAAAATCTCCCATTAACTCATTCATGTAAATGCTCTTAATATCAGTCATTCCTAAATCCTCAATAGTATAGTGAATGTAATCTCTTACATCTTCAACATACACGACTCCTTTCAGGACACGAGAAAAAGTGCCAACCAAATTGTCCAAGGTAGTAACATGCAGATATCACTTGAAAATCAGGCAGGGATGATCCTTGACCTCAGCAATAGTCAGATCTGCAACAAATATAGGTACAAATGATTATCTCACTTTCATGATTGAAGTTAAATACCTATGAATAGCTACTGGTGAAAAAATCCAAAGAATTCCTCCAATTGTGGGTGAAATAATTCAATATATCAATCAATCTGAATCGCCTTAGACTTCCTTTGAATTGCTCTGAATGCAAAGTGATTATAAATGAAGTGAATTCAACCTTTTATCCTTCAAGAAACCCTAATCCTTTATTATTAATGACTTCCGATGGAAGATACCAGATCTCTATCAATCATCTCCATGTCGGATAAGCATCTCCAATATCTGGAACATCTTTGAGAGCCTCTTCCCGAGGCATATGCAGTATCTTCATGAATTTTCCTACCCCTAAGGCATCTGCCTTAGTTACAGGATGAGCTTCCAATCGGTGTAGGAGAAATGTCCTTTGTCGGTTGAGTAACCGGTGCATTTCCATCCACTCGTTGTTCTTCTGACTTCCTGACCCATCTTTGGGTATGATCTTGCTAGATTTCATTAACCTTCTCTTTTCCTTTCTCATTTAATCCATTATTACCAATGGGTAGATTTCTGTTTCTACAAAACTTAGCAATATGTCCAACCTCATTACATGCATAACATGTAACATTGTTCCTTTGAATGCTTTTCTAAAACTGATGTAATTGCTTCACCTGCACTGATTAGCCATATGTCCAAATTTTGCACATGCATAATATTTAACAATCATTCTACAATCTTCCATCTTATGACCATACTTATTACATTTAGAACATTGACTGAGAGTAGAATCGGGGTTCTGATTTGCTCTATTTCTACATTGCCTATCCATGTGACCAAATTTATTACAAACAAAGCATCTACCATTAAATTTATAAGCATTAAATAGCCTAACGAGTGTCTTATTTTTTTTATCTTCATTTGCAATACCGGAACTCTATCCTTATTCAAATCCAAGTCCACTGGAATCTCCATTCTTCCTTTGTCTCTCCAATAACTCATCTAGTTGTGTTGAACTAATCTTGAATTTTTCTTTATACTCACTTGCAATAGTCAGATCATCTCTTAGAATTATCATTTGTCTCTCAAGCTCTTGTTCATTACTTTGGGATTGTACTAAATCAATTCTCAGCATATCATTTTCATGAACCAACCTTGCACATTCTTCAAATTTGTTTTTCAAAGATACAACAAGATTTTCTTCCTTTCTCTTTCAGTCCTCAATCTCTTTAAGACATCCTCATAGTTATAACTTGCATTTCATTTCTCATAACCATGTTCTCCTGACGAAGATTCAAAACTCTCTCATTAAGTGCATATTTCTCATGAGTATCCTTATTCTGCAAAAGTTCCTTCCTCCTAGCCGGAACAAATGACAACCTCTCCTGTAGGACAAGAATGAATTCTTGAGAAGAATTCAATTCATCTTGTAGCTTCAAGTTCTTTATCCTTTCAACATCATAATCTTTAAGTGCCACCTCAAGTTTCTTCTCCAAACTCATATCCATGGATTTTGGATTCAGGATCTTCCTCAAGCTATTACACTTCCTCTAAGGAAAAAGGCTCTTATACAAATTGTTGAAATCCAAGAACACTTAGAGAGGGAGGGGGGGTGAATCAGTGTTCTACCAAAATGATCAATTTTAACCTTATTAAAACATGCATACACCAACCGGTATACCAGTACATATAGAATTGAAAGAACTAAAGCAACCAATAATCCAATCACATAAATGAATACCATATCACATAGAATTATACATGGAAAAACTCAAAGAGGAAAAGCCACAGTAGGATTTTTAACCCACAATATCAATTCACTTTCCATATGAAGAGATATTACAAAATAGAGGGGCATGCACTTGCAGGAAGGCTTATAGCCTAGAGCACCCTGCTCAATCACAAAAGGAGCCTCACTAACTACATGCAAATCTAGACTACAATCCGAAGAAATGATTGAACTGCAAAGATAGCATCATCTATGCCTGAATACAATGTTGGTTAAGCTCTGTCTGTTCCGGTCTGAAACCCTAAACCCTTACTGGAACAACCCTTACATAAATATCCTCACATACATGATCTCTCTCATATGTTTCACATCTCCTTTACATTATCATATTCTCTTATCCATCCATATTACAAAAGGATCTAACCAACTGACCTATATACCCCTTTACAATTCATTAAGCCTTATGTTGGCTTACAAAGATAACTACAATATGAACATACATGTCGGCTAGATAACATAAATACATAAATATAAAAATCAATTGCCGATGCCGGATCAAAAATATGTCGGCCTCCAATATTGATATCCAGATTCTAAACCATGTCGGGCTGCATTGTTGGTAACCTGAGAATTCCTTACAACATGCCAGTGTTGGTGCCGGTGTTGGTGAAGTGTTTGTGAAGTGCTTTTTGGTACACAACTAACCAAAATTATGAAGCCGAAATAAGTTGCCATCAATGACAATATATTGAAACCAACCATTTGAGTGTCAATAGTGAACAAGTTGTTACAGGTGTGTGCGTGCATTTATTTAAAATATGTACAATTTTTAAAGTTTCTTATTTATTTTATTGTTCAAATAATTTATGTTAATTTTGTTTGAAACATATCAGGTCCATGTAGGTGATATTTTTGCAGTGGTTCTTGATCCTAACAATACTGAAGGTGTTGATTATTATCTACTGAGATGCAGAACACCAAAATGCAAGTTATTAGAATCAATCACTGATGGTGATGGACAACAATATCCCATTGGTTCAATTGTTGCTGAAGGCACTTATTATCAACAAATAAAGATGGATAAAAATGGTGTAACATTTATTGATTATATGATAGGCCAAAAAGTTCTACACTATAGTCACTTAGTAATAGCGACAAGATTGCATTTGGGGACATTGCCAAAAAGAGGACATGGCAACCAAAAGTGGAGGTTGCCTATTGAAGATCATGAAAATATCTTAAAGATTATAAAAGATAGGGAGGATCTAGATTATATGTACGAGGAGCTTTAAGTTAACTTGATAGGTTTGAACTTTTTATACTAGATAGCTCGTACTTCGATGAACTCATATTTTCTAGGACAAGATCATATATATATATATAGACATGCATGTTTGTTTAGGTAGTGTGGATGGTTATATATTATTTATATTTCACATGGACATTTAATTTTGTGGATGCATGTTGAATTTATATGTATGTATGGATTTGAATTTTTATGTGTATGTATGTGTATAGATTCATTTATATAAATACATGTATGGATTCATTTATATGTGATCTTGAGGGACCTCTTAAGGGGTTATAAGGGGATTTATGCAATGGGGTCATAGTGCATGTACATAGTTACACCAAGATCATAGTGAATGTGTTTTATGGATGAATAAATTGTTTAAGAAAAAATTGTGCATTGAATTCTTGTTTTATACTTAAATATATTTTGTGGAGGCATTGAATTTGTATGTATGTATGGATTTGAATCTTTATGTCTATGTATGTGTATAGATTTATTTATATTTACATGTACAGATTCATTTATATGTGGTCTTAAGGGGTCTTAAGGGAATTTAAGGGGTCTTAAGGGGATTTATGCAATGGGGTCGTACTGCATGTACATAGTTACACCTAGATCACAGTGCATGTGTGAATCACCTATAAATTATCTTTATGTATGTATACATGTATGGATTCATTTTTATTTACATGCATGCATGGATTTTAATTTTTATGTGTATGTATGTTTATTGATTCAAATTTATATTTACATGTATGGATTCATTTATATGTGGTCTTAAGGGGTCTTAAGGGGATTTATGCATGTGTGAATCGCATATAAGTGTATTTATGTGTATGGATT